>NC_135219.1:6216388-6310027 GCF_052324685.1 Brachyhypopomus gauderio
ACCAGAAAGGAAGCACGTACGTTCTCAGTACAAACACAGAACACGTGAAATTCATATGAAATATGTGTTTGTGATGGGCAGAGGGTTGTCCTGCTGTGAGGTGACTGTTGATGGGAACTCAGAACTCTCAGAGCTGGTTCAGAACTGCTTGTCTCTCGGAACCTGGGAAGAGTTGAGCAGGTCGTGTGTCTCGGGTTCTGGGACTAGTCAGGCAGGTCACACAAAGGTCTGCGTGGCCTCCAAGGACAGGGGACATTAAGGGGTAAGACACAGTGTTCTTGGTGTCCCACTACCAGCCGTGGCTTTCACGATGATCTTCCATGTTCCTCTTCCTGTTACAAGGACCAGAAAGATCCTCGATCGTGATCGACGTAACGGGCACCCCTGCTTTACACGGTGACTCTCCAGTGACATTACAGTTCAAAACTCCTCAGTCTTTATTGCTTCCACCAGGCCTTACTGTCACTTCATAAACATGTTTCTTTCTCTCACAGGGCATGAGCACCTGCTTCATTGGCTGAACCAGAACCAGTGGGCGGGGCTGTGGACATGCTCATGTTCTGCGTGTTTGTGTGATATCGGACTATGACATCCACATTTCTTTAGGTTTACGTAATTGTGTATTTAATGTGAAAACATTAGGGTTAAAGTCCCAAAGTCCTGTGGTCTTCTGGCAGTAGCATCTGCAGTGTTTTGTGTTGCTGTCTCCCAGTGTGTTTATTTGGACGTCCACAGCAGGTCACCTTTTTGTGGTTGGGTTGCTGGGGTTGGGGCACCCCCTAGTGCTACAAAGGTCAGTGCCCTGCATGAATGTGTCACCCCTAGACACACTTGTGTTCACTTCACCCTCAGACACACTTGTGTTCACTTCACCCTCAGACACACTCATGTTCTCTTCATCCTCAGACACACTCGTGTTCACTTCACCCTCAGACACGTGTTCACTTCACCCTCAAACACACTCGTGTTCTCTTCACCCTCAGACACACTTGTGTGTTCTTCATCCCCAGACACACTCGTGTTCACTTCACCCTCAGACACACTCATGTTCACTTCACCCTCAGACACACTCGTGTTCTCTTCACCCTCAGACACACTCGTGTTCACTTCATCCTCAGACACACTTGTGTTCACTTCACCCTCAGACACACTTGTGTTTTCTTCATCCTCAGACACACTCGTGTTCACTTCATCCTCAGACACACTCGTGTTCACTTTATCTTTAGACACACACTTGTGTTTTCTTCATGCTCAGACACACTCGTGTTCTCTTCACCCTCAGACACACTCGTGTTCACTTCATCCTCAGACACACTCGTGTTCACTTTATCTTCAGACACACACTTGTGTTTTCTTCATCCTCAGACACACTCGTGTTCTCTTCACCCTCACACACACCTCAGACATGCTCACATGCATGTCAACGCCCAGAAAAGCACAAGGTCCTGCAGCTTGGAGGTGGGTAGCATGCTTGTCTAGTGGAGACATAATCTGGGTTCAATCTGATGAGTCTGTTCACCAGCTTCCTCGTTGTGATGACTTTGGGCCTGATAAGCGCCAATTGTATGATGTCATTTCCCTTTCCTCTCTGCTGAGGTTGAGGTTTTGTATCCCTCATATGACTGACAAATGCAAACGTGTTCACGTGACCTTTTTTATTGCCATTTCATTGAGCGGTATGTGTGAAACTCTGCTTATCACAGACGGTAGGCACGTGCCCTCTGCTACGCTCACGTGTGTACATACACATACATACACACACACATACACACACACACACACACACACACACATACATACACACACACACACACACACACACACACACGCACACACACACACACATACACACATACATACACACACACACACACACACACACACACACACACACACACACACACACACACACACACACACACACATACATACATACACACGTGTGCACATGTGTGGTTCTGGGATGGTGTTTAAAGCTCCAGAATGTTAAAAAAAAAACAATGTTTAAGAAAAACCCTGAAAATGCCTCACTGATGTGATCTCTACGTTCAGCTGTGGACATTGACCCAGTGGATGGTTCCCTTTTGAGTCTTGGTCCTCCCAAGGTTTCTTCATAATCCCCCACTAGGGGGTTTTCCTTGCCACTGTCACCCCAGTCTTGTTCATTATGGATCTGGACCCATGTGTTGAGAAAGCTGCTTTGTGACATCATGTCTTGTAAAAAGTGCTATGTAAATAAAATTGACTTTGACTTTGACCCTGACTCAGTTGACCTTGACCCACTGGTCATTGACTCTGATCAAGTGGATACTGACCCTAACCCAGTGGACACTGGGTTTTGACAGTTAATGCAAAAGCAAATGACTCTAAAATTCACATATGTGTGTGTATGTGCATTTGTGTGTGAGTGTTGGCTTGTAGCTGTGCGTGTGTACGTGCGCATCTGTGTGTGTCAATGTCAAATATATTTATTCAGCACTATTTACAGCAGCTGCTGTCACACAGAAGCTTCACACACGTCCAGTGAGTCAGAGGGGAGAGTGTGAGGAACCATGGTTACCATGGTTACCACAACAGCTACAACATAAACATAAAGAAAAATAGAAACCACGAGAACAAATAAGCAACGAAAGTCTGCTAGAAGTTTCTAGAAAGTTTCTAGAAGTCCAAATCTGGGTATGATGAGCTGTAGCTGTCTTCCAAACCCACCTGAGACAAGAACGCCCACCCGGGGCAAGTGGGTCAGAGGGGGTGGGTCAGAGGAACCATAGTTGTGTATGTCTGCGTGTGTGTGTGTGTGTATGTGTACCTGTGTGTGTGTGTGTGTGTGTGTGTGTGTGTGTGTGTGTGTGTGTGTGTGTGTGTGTGTGTGTGTGTGAAATCATAGATGAAACACTTGCAGTTGCACTTTGGGCCTGATTTGAATAAAGAATTCCTCCTGACGTGTGTGTGTGTGTGTGTGTGTGTGTGTGTGTGTGTGTGTGTGTGTGTGTAACTAGATGAAGCACGTAGAGGAACGCTTTGGTAGTGATGTGAATAAGGAGGTTCTCCTGATGTGCATTGGGGTCACGTCTGGCGTGGGGAGGCTGATCTTTGGCCGTGCAGCTGACTACGTTCCTGGAGTTTACAAGGTTTTCCTGCAGGTAACACACACACACACACACACACACACACACACACACACACACACACACACACACACACGCACACACACACACCACACAGATAAAAGGTGTCTCTGTAAGGAAGAGGTTTCCATCTTTTCAGCTGAGCACACTGTTGTCTGAAGTCATTGCTGATTGTGTGATTCTTTTTTCCTTTAACGTGACTCATAAACGAGAAGTTAAACTCAGAGTTCTACTTTGTTTAGTTTCAGTCATTTGAAGTGCACTGAAATCTGAATCTTTTTGGTGTTGCTACAAATGTGACTACAGAGAAGAATATGGTGGTTCTGATCATAGAGGAGATTGTTTTGGTTCTTGTCCCCTGGCGTGTGTGTAGGTGGCGTCGTTCCTGGTCATTGGCCTGATGTCTATGATGATCCCCCTGTGTAATATCTTTGGGGGGCTGATTGCCGTCTGTCTGCTCATGGGGCTGTTTGATGGCTGCTTTATCAGTATAATGGCTCCTATTGCGTTTGAGCTCGTTGGCTCTCAGAACGTCTCCCAGGCCATCGGCTTCCTGCTCGGAATGATGTCCGTCCCCATGATTGTAGGACCTCCTATTGCAGGTATACACATCCGCACACCTGTGTACACAGAACATAGACACATTCTCACACAGTTTACCACATTTATGGCACATGGACACATGGATCAGTGTTAATACATTTGAGATCATTGTACTGTAGCGCCATTGTGGGCCAGTGTGGGTACATACTGATGCAACAGCTCCCTCTACTGCCTGAAAATATACATAAGGAGCCACATTGCTGTGATGTATCAGCTTTTTACAGTAAACTAAGCTGCAAAAAGCCCTTTTCTAAGCAGGGGTGTGGGGACATATCATCTCACTGTCACTGTCTTCACACCTGACTATAATACCTCCTTACATTATCAACTGGCTTCACACCTGACCCAAATACCCCCTCTACAGTACCCAGAAGATGCCCACTTCTGCTCTGAACATTTTTAGTACCGGATAAGACCAAGTGTTAATCCTGGGATTTATCATGCTCTATTTTTTTAACATGCTCTAATTGTGCAGCTGTTACTAGTGAGTGACTGGGTGTGGTACTCACAAGCTCCTCCCCCTCAGGGTTTCTGCGTGACCGTCTGGGCAGCTACAATGTGGCGTTCTACCTGGCGGGTATCCCGCCAATCATAGGGGGAGCGGTGCTGTGTCTGATCCCCTGGGTGGAGTCAAGAGCAAAGAGGAGGCACCTGGAGAAGCAAGACCCCAACATGATGGAGACCATGCTGGAAACCACGCACATAGACACACACACCAAGCACACAGATAACCTCAAGAACGAGCCAGAATCTGTCATCTGAGCAACACACATGCACACACACAAACACACACAACCCTGAACACACGGGCTTCACAGAATTGATCGTCAAAATAGCACATGCACCCCCAGAAATTGTATTTTATCATTGGAGTAATACATGCTCCCTCATAAGCATACACAAAAAACACACACACACACAGAAGATACTGACTTAAGCATGTCTAAGCTATATTCAAAAACCATATATAATACGCAGTACTAAGGGGATTAAGGGGAGTGTTTAATGCAACTGGGGTCAGTTTGAGTGTGTGCTGCAACCTTTCAGGCCTGAGGAGGCTTGTGAGGACTGGCTGGGCTTCCTGTTCCTTTAGGAGCGGGAGAACACCCAGCTTACTTCAGCAAGCTGTGATGTCTTTTTGCTTGTATGTTTAATATTTTCATTTAGTTTTACATTTGATCTCAGTTTTAGAGCTCAAACTAACTCATCGTCTATATGAATCTGCTTATTCAGTTCTGCATATTTAGGCCTGACATAATTCTTAATTTAGTTTCTTAGATTAAATGATGGAAAAAATTCAATCTCAAGAGCAGACCAAAGTCATTATAGAAAAGTTTGAAGTTAATTTGAAGTCCATTAATGTGCGTTTGAGGTAGGCTTAGTCCACTAGTGTGCGTTTGAGGTAGGCTTAGTCCATTAGTGTGCGTTTGAGGTAGGCTTAGTCCATTAGTGTGCGTTTGAGGTAGGCTTAGTCCACAGCATTTGTAGCTGTATCCTCTGACATCTCATGTGCACAGACAATATCAGGAAGTGTTCGCTGGACTTAAGCCTGATTACACATGTCCTGATCTCAAGTGTCCTGACCTTATGTGTCCTGACCACGTGTGTTCTGACCTTGCATGTCCTTGATTAACACGTGTTCTGACCTCGCGTGTGCTATGATCTGCAATAGGCTTTTTATTCTATGCAATATGAACGTGAAGTTTCAAGCTAATTTTCTTGCACAGCGAGTGAAAACAAATCAAAGTTTCTCAATGTGGAAGTGAAAGTGACATTTTAGCTGCCATTGGGAGTGTTGTCGTAGAAAACTCGGCCCTTTTGCATGTGCCGGTACCAGGATGTAAGAGCCATAGATGATCTGCAACAGGAAGTGAATCGTTGTCGTGCCTTTTTTGTGCTACACATGGGGAATTCCAGCCCACTACTGCAGAGCCCAGCTGGAAGCAACAGTGCAGAGAGAACGCGTTGTATTAACTCAAACATCAGCCCCTCCATCAAGCACATTAACCAGCCTGTTCTGATTTTTCTGGGGTATCTCTAGGCAATGCATTTGAAGATTTCACAGTGTTGTCCCTTCATTGAACCGATGTGATGACAAGGTGATGTTTTAGCGTTCAGAGCTGTGTCTTTATTTATTACTGGGAGGTACACCTGCTCACATCCAACAGATGGATTCGATGTGAAATTCATTTCTATAATACATTAACTGAAGGGTTTAATGAATTCAGTTTTTTGTATTGAATGAATTTTGAATTTTGAATTATGTATTATTGTTTCCTCTCAACTCACACTGGTTTATCCACAGGTTTATAAGACACGTTGGTTTATTCACAAGTTTAAAAGACACGTTTTGTAATATAATCTACCTCAGTCACTGTTGTTGAAATATTTATCCTACCGCCAGAAAATATCAATCACATTTTAGATGGAATGGTTGTCATTAGCAACCTCTGTCCACTTGACTGGTTGTCAACCAAGCTCAGTTCACTTGACTGGTTGTCGTAAGCAACCTCAGTCTGTTCAACTGACAAAACTCCCCACTGCTCCTCGCCCAGTTTGCTTCTGTTTTGAGGTTTATTTTTTACACACTTGATAATGGGATTAGGCTCTCGTCCTGCTGGAGTGTGTGCACATGAATCACAGTCACACGCGATGTGCACTCTCAGTGTTTGTGCCTTGGCAACCCGGCGTAAGCCAGGTTGAAGTTTTAGTTTACTTTTGTTCTTGGTTTTGTTTTTTTGCAAATTTGAAAATGTAACTAAAGGTGCAGTGCACATGCAAGAAGAAAACACCATAATTCTGTGTGTTATCCAAAATAAGCACACAAAGCCTGTAGGAAAATAATCTAAAAAATAAACTACAGGCAAACTACAACTTATTTTTCTGCCTACATCTGCCTTAAAAACGCTTCCATATCTAAAAGTCCATGTAGATATTTACCTTCCTGTAATTTGTAAACATGCTTCAACACATTTTTGATAAATTTGTACTGCGACAGAATACCCCATGATATTCAGACTGCTAATATTTGATTTTCATTTTGTCTTACAGTTGTGTGTATACTCCCAGTGTATTTAAAAAAGAGCTTTATTTAATTCACATCAGAATTAACTGAATTGTGTAGGTTTTTTAGGTGGAGTATTTACTTTCATGAAGTTCTTAAAAGGTGGAATGAGGCCTTGAATTTTTTATGGAATGTTTATTTACAAAAATCTCTTCTTTTGTATTCATATATACCACTGATGATAAGACAGCATATACCACATATTGTTCTGTTTTCATAACATTGGTCAGTATTGGTTTGAGTGAACGAATGTAATGAAATACTTTATATTGTGATAAACAGCAGTTTCACACCACACTATCTGTCACACCAAACTCAGGCTGCAGTTCATGGGGAAAAACCTGCAAACACCGTCTGCTTTACCATAAGCTGCCTCGCTGAAGGGCTGGTGAATTTTACTGTCCAAAGATAATTCACAAATGTTTATTATCGTATGTACAACATGGGATACGCTATGACCAAAGCAACAGCATCTATAGAGAAACTGTATTGTGTAGCCTGCATTTTATTATAAAACTAGATTGTATGAGCGCTCCAGGAAGTTAATATTCTGGGGTTTTTCTTTGTATTAAAATAATCATCACTCGAGCTGCACT
This sequence comes from Brachyhypopomus gauderio, assembly GCF_052324685.1. NCBI lineage: Eukaryota > Metazoa > Chordata > Actinopteri > Gymnotiformes > Hypopomidae > Brachyhypopomus > Brachyhypopomus gauderio. Next base: position 6,223,780 of record NC_135219.1, read on the forward strand.
GCAGAGTAATGGAGTAACGGAGAAGGTGCTTTCTTTTCTTTTCTTCTCTCAGCAGTTTCAGATCAGGAAATACACTGTTGAGTGGAACTAGCTTGTATAACCAGCTGATTATGTTAAACTCTTTTTAGTTTATAGCACATTGTATAAGGATATACATGCATATATTATATATATGAACAGCACAATAAAGAAAATGTAATTTTTATGAACCAAGAATATAAATGCTGTTTTTCTTAGTCCCTTGTGTACAGAAGAAGAAAGTAAGCATATTAAAAACTAATGAAAATCTAATGAAGTGTGAAAAGCATGAAATGCTGAGGACCAAACAGAAAGGCAGCTTTTACTTATCACTGCATCACAGAATGTTCAAAGTTTATGACAAAATATGTAATATGGATATAAACAATTTCTTACACATGATCAAATTAACAACAACAAATTATGAGCAGATATGACTAACCAGCAGTAGTGAGGAGCAATAGACTAATTTCATTTGGATTATTTTACTTCTAGATGTGTAGGAATCCGATAGGATTATCCCAGACTATGTTTATTGCTTTCTTATCCTGCTAACTGATGTGAGAAATTGTAGCCGTACAAATTTACTGAATTGTGTTAATTTATTAGAATACCAATGAAGAACCTGCTCAGTTGGTATCAAACATAAGTTAGCATAATATTTAATAATTGCAAATATATACCTATAAAACACAGGTGTAATATTGTAGTCACTAAAATTATGAAAACATTTTCTAAATATAACAGAGTGATTTATGTTTATACATTGAAAGGGAGTTGTCATGGCATGACCAGGAAAGTTCCTTAACGTCCAACGTAGTGTCCTTGCCTCTGTTACTTTCGAATTGCTCATTTGTAAAAACTGCTTTGTGACAATATTTGCTGCCAAAAGCACTATACCAGTTTGACTTGAGTTGATTTATTTCACTCACACATTTATTCATTCAAAGTGTATTCATTTATTCTACGAGAATTCGAAGACGGATTTCTTCTTCCTGCATTCGTCCTAGTCAGATTTCATTCAAAATACTTTTTTTTTAGATAAACTTTGAACAGCTTTTGTCATGATGTTAGTCGTATAACAAACTGATCGTAGTGGTTTTGGCTAATATCATTAGTTGATTGTTAAATTGTTAAAATTAAGTATTCGTACAACACACTGCACTACCGAACCAGAACAAATGAGAGGACTTTTATTTGTTATTTTCCCGGAAGTTTCCAAACTCCGCTTCCTACGACGCGTGAATGAGATTGACGTTTGACAGCTTCGCTTTACTATCGTCTTTACTCGCTGGGAAACCTAATAAGACGGTCGATGTCATGGTTCGTTTGACCTAACAACTGGTAGAGAAACGATGAACCTAAATATTGAGCTCGGTAGTGTCGTGGCCCGTTAACAACAGTGACAAGCCAGTAAAACCCAGAGCCGCGCGCGGCTCACGGTCACCATGACGTCCGTCGCCGCGGGAGAGCCCGCCGCGAGGAAGAAACACGTCCGCTTCGCCAGAATGGAGGAGGAGGAGGAGGAGGAGGAGGAAGAGCAGGAGGAAGACACGCTGTTCGACCAACGGAAAGACGTCAAACGAGGGCTGAGAAGCGCGCTGAAGGGCGGCGGACGGGGCGGTGACGCGGTGGAGGTCCGGCGGGCCGGACGCGGCGGGCCCGGGGCGTGTGGCCGGTGGCTGGTCAGCCTGACCCTCTGCGCGTCCTTCCTCGGGCTGGTAACGCCGCTGTGACCGTCCCGCTGGCGGGTTTAGTGGGTAGTTGAAGGGGTGAAGTCTGGAGACGCGTCAAACTAAATAAACCCATCAGGAATGTCTGCTTTTTAAATTTTTTTATGCTTGTTTTGTTGTTGTTTTTATTTATGTATTTAGCCACACGTTTCTTATGTACAGCCCATAGTGTGTCAGCATTTAGCACTATAGCGTTCTGCAGTGTGTTCTGTTTCTTCTCCAGGGAATGTGTATATCTGTGCTGGGCCCCACACTGGGAGACCTGGCCTCCAATGTGAATAAAAACATCAGTAACATATCCTACATCTTCGCTGGCCGAGCAACAGGCTACATTGGGGGTTCGCTGTTAGGAGGGATTCTGTTTGACCTAGTAAACCCTCATCTCCTGCTGGGTAAGAGACCACACTTACACACTTTCCCTCTGCTCAGACATGTCTGTATTCACCACTGGAATTACTTAATGGGCTCACTCAGGTTTGTATCATACTGAATAAGTCCTGTAGTAACTGCAGCTTGCCACAAATAGCTCTGGTTGTTATTTTGATGTTGTGTTTGCAGTACAGCCCTGACTATCAGACGTTTCCATACCTCATACCTGTAGCTTGGGGTTACAGCAGGTCAGGTTGTAGATGAACACTCAGGGTTCCTACAGCAGCCAATTCTGTTGATCTTTGTGATCGGAGAACATCTAAGGTCAAAACTAGGATATAAATTCAACACGCTGAGGGCAAAGTTTACATGATCATGTGCTGTAGTAAATTAATATACATCATTTTAACAGGCTCCTGTAGATATGACACTAAAGTGGTCAGACTTTAGAACAGGCACACTGACTCTGACATCATTCACACTTTATGCAACACTGCTGTGAACAGCTGTCTCTCTGCCTCTGAGGAAGGGACTAGTTACAGGGCAGTAAGGACACGCTGACCTGTGAGCGTGAACGCTGTGTGTGTGTGTGTGTGTGTGTGTGTGTGTGTGTGTGTGTGCAGGCTTGGCTATGCTGGGAACAGCATTGGGCATGTTTGCCACTCCGTTCTGTAAGAGGGCTCTGCTGCTGACCCTCCTCGTGTCCAGCGTGGGAGTGTCGATGGGAATCCTGGACACGGGTCAGTACCGCTCTTCAGCTCCAGGGTTCTGTCTTGTTGAAGGTCCTTTTGACTTCCAAGGACTGACTGCATAGTTCTGCCCAGTATCTCTGTATATTTGGCCTGATTAGCACAATATCAAGGATTCAGCTCTCAGATAACCCTTAAAAACATGGTCACTATTACACAGAGGCTCTCTCCCGTTACAGCTTTCTATTCCTTAGTTGTTGACCGACATAGTGATATATCAAAGTATAAAAACAAAAGAAACTCATATTTATAGTTCTTTAGGCAGAACAGTCTCAGTCCTTCTGGCAAGCCAGACCTTTTTCTAGGTGCTTTTATGTAATTGTCTTTGTAGAAGCATGTATGTAAACATTAAATTAAACATTTATATATATATATATATATATATATATATATATATATATATATATATATATATATATGAGATTAGCATGTGGCTTCTGCAGGCTTATCTACAGTGAGGAAAATAAGTATTTGAACACCCTGCGAATTTGCAAGTTCTACTACTTAGAAATCATGGAGGGGTTTAGGTGTGGAGACTGACTAGGCCACTCCAGAACCTTTATATTCTTCTTACGGAGCCACTCCTTGGTTATCTTGGCTGTGAGCTTTGGGTCATTGTCATGTTGAAAGACTCAGCCACTACGCTTCTTCAGTGCTTTAACTGAGGGAAAGAGGTGTTTCCCCAGAATCTCTCAGTACATGGCCCCGGTCATCCTCTCCTTAATACAGTGCAGTCGTCCTGTCCCATGTGCAGACAAACACTCCCAAAGCATGATGCTTCTACCCCCGTGATTCACAGTAGATGGTGTTTTTGGGATGGTACTCATCATTCTTTGTCCTCCAAACACGGTGAGTGGAATTAAGACCAAAAAGTTCTATTTTGGTCTCATCTGACCACAGAACTTTCTCCCATGACTCCTCTGGATAATTCAAATGGTCATGGGCAAACTTAAGACGGGCCTGGACGTGTGCTGATTTAAGCAGGGGAACCTTCCATGCCATGCATTATTTTAAACTATGACATCTTAGTGTATTACCCACAGTAACCTTGGAAACAGTGATGTCAGCTCTCTTCAGGTCATTGAGCAGCTCCTCCCGTGTAGTTCTGGGCTGAATCCTCACCTTTCTTAGGATCACTGCTACACCACGAGGTGAGGTCTGTCATGGAGCCCCAGTTTGGGGGAGATTCACAGTCATGTTTAGCTTCTTCCATTTTCTAATAATTAGTCCCAACAGTGGATCTTTTTTCACCAAGCTGCTTGGCAATTGCCCTGTAGCCCTTTCCAGCCTTGTGGAGGTCTACAGTTCTGTATTTTTGTACAGCTCTTTGGTCTTAGCCATGTTAGTGGTTGGTGTCTTACAGGTTGTGTGGGATGGACAGGTGTCTTTATGCAGCTCACAACCTCAAACAGGTGATATAACAATAAGTGGAGGTGGACTTTTTAGAGGCGGACTAACAGGTCTTCAAGGGCCAGAATTTTTGCAGGTGTTCAAATACTTATTTACAGCAGTAACGCACATATAAATGATTAAAAAATCATACATTGTGATTTCCGGATTTTTTTTAAAGATTATGTCTCTCACAGTGGACATGCACCTAAGTTTAAAATTTCAGACCCCTCCATGATTTCAAAGTGGGTGAACTTGCAAAGTCGCAGTGTGTTCGAATACTTTCCCTCACTATATAGCAGCATAACTGGAGGGAGGAGCCTGGAGGTGACCACAGTCATGAGGTTCACTGAGACATTGATTTACACCCCAAGGAGAAGATTAAAGGAGAAGGCTCTGCAGTAGAGGCTAATGTGTTCAGGCAAAATGTTATTGTTAATGGACATATGAAGAAATATGTGTGTATAAAATCTCTGGTTCAACTTGCTGCTTTGGAAAAATAACCGATTTCTTCAGTTTCATATAACTGATAACTTCATTTCAAGATCTATGTTTTGGGATTTATTTGGGGACAGGCTGAATCCAGATGATTGAATGTGGTGCTGTTTCCAGGTGGGAATGTGTTGATCCTGGACACCTGGGGCGACCATGCTGGGCCCCACTTGCAGGCTCTGCACTTCAGCTTTGCGGTGGGGGCTTTCTTCTCGCCCATCATCGCCAAGCTGGTGTTCGGGAGCGAGTCCACTCCGGATCCGTCTGCATCCGTAGCTGGCCCATCTTTGGGGGACCATAATGAGTCCAGGCCCAGCATCGCCATGCACCAGTACTACTTCCACAGCAAGACTGGCGTTCTCATGTCTATGTGGGCTTACATGGTCATCGGAAGTTTCATCGTCCTCGTATCACTCTTCTTCTTCATCCTCTACTCCCGAAGCTCCGCCCCAGCGAAGCAGGCGGCCACGTCTTCGGGGAAGCAGCTTTTCTCAAAGCACCACGTGGTGCTCGTCACGCTACTGTCCATTTTCTTCTTCTGGTACGTGGGAGCCGAGGTGGCGTTCGGCTCGTTCATCTTCACCTACGCCAAGGATTTCATGGGCTTGGAGCGGGCGCAGGCTGCCGGGCTCAACTCGCTCTTCTGGGGCTCGTTCGCAGCCTGCAGGGGGCTGGCAATCTTCTTCACCGCCTGCGTCAACCCCGGCACGCTCATCCTGGCCAGCCTGGTGGGCTCCACCGTGTCCTCGCTGCTGCTGGTGCTGTTCAGCAACAGCCAGGTGGCGGTGTGGTCCTGCACGGCTCTGTATGGGGCGTCCATGGCCGCCACCTTCCCCAGCGGGATCTCGTGGCTGGAGCAGTACACCACGGTGACGGGGAGGTCTGCAGCCGTGTTCGTCGTGGGCGCGGCACTCGGGGAGATGGTGCTGCCGGCCGTGCTGGGCTTCCTGCTGGGCAGAGTACACGACCACCCGGTCCTCATGTACCTGTGCCTTGGGACTGCCACCATCACCTCCATCCTCTTCCCCGTCATGTACAAACTGGCGTCGCCAGGAGGGGGCGCCACAGTCAGGAAGTCACGAGCCAGAGGTTCGCGGGAGGCTGATGACGGTGAGTATCGACAGGCCTTGCTTGATTCTGTTGACCACGAGGAGGCGGAACCAGAGGAGGGCGGGGAATCTGAAGCCGACCAATGTAACGATGGGGACTTTGAAGTGATCGAGATGGACGACACTAGCCTTGTGAACTCGCCCAATAAAGTGAGCTCGTCTCCACCCAACGCATCTTAGTGCAGCCAGTCTGCTCCGCCCTTCTCCACCCGAGTCCACCATGCTCAGCACAACTCCACGTCCGTTTTGTGTGATTCGCCCCCGATGCAAACTGCTGCTCCCTCTCGATTGTGAGAAGGACTGAGCTACATTTGACTCCTCCTGGTAGTGTGGACACTTGTGTCTGCAGGTCCCAGACGGACTCGATATTCGCAGTAAGCCTGGCATAGGAGCCACCATAAAGCACTACAGATGTCTGTGCCTAAGGATGAGGTACAAGTCTGCCCCCTGCCCTAATTCAGCGGTACTGCAGCTATTCTAGCACTGTGATTTGATGTTTTACTTTCTTTGCTCAATGTTCTCCCTGATATTCTTGTTGCTGCTCTTCCAAGGATTTGTAAATGAGTGTAGAGGAAAAGAAAATACAATCAGTTGGAAAGCAAATGCTTATTAGGAATAGTAATAACTCTCGACAGTGGTTTAGCACTGCGACAGCTGTGTTTTACTCCAGAACACTTGGGTGCTTGGTAGCGGTGTGAGTGGCAGGGGGGGATATGGGGTTACTGCTGTCCTTGAGATTAAATATATTTTTTTATATCATATAAATGTTTTGTATACAAAACAAGCTACATAATCCCTACATGTAGAATACAGAGTGTTTCTGTAGTCATCAAAGGAAGTTGTAATGATTGTGCTAAATTATTTGATTGCGTCTAGTGTCACAGTGTCTGTAGTTTTCCTGTCATCTTTGTGCTTCTGTGATTTTTCTGCAGGAAACACAAGTCCTGTTGATAAATGTTCAAGTCCTGTTCTATCACGTACCATTTCTGCTCTTAGCAGGTTCTAGGAGAATGGCATAAACCCTTCACCTGAGGCTGCCAAAAATGGTGTATGAAACAGTAATCATATTTCAAATTACTGACTGTCAAATGTCTTGAATCTTTTCTAATAAATGATGGGAGGTGCAGATGACAGCAGCGTGGACACGGTGATTAAAGGGCTCGTTTAGCCCATTGAGTTTAAGCTCCAGCACCTGACACCTCTGGACTTGAAATCATTCATCAGAGGCAGCACTGCTCTACTGACTGACGCAGGTAGGGGGCGATGGTGAGATATCGGTTCAGTCATCCCACTAGACGGGACACTCGACTGACCCCTGGTGATCAGCATTGCAGATGCGGTCCTGGGAATATTGTCCAAATCCGTGATGTAGAATTCATACAATAAATACTTTTTATATATTATAAGCTCTTATAAACCATCAAAGAGTCCCAAACATTACCTGCAGTTATATAGCATAAACCCTTTATATTCTCCAACAGCGTCCCGTGTATGTACAGCACCAGAAATAAATCCGTTATAAATTTTAATAGGTTACAATAAAAACATGAAGGAGCAGCCGTGATACAGCGATGGGTCACTTTTTTACCGTACTGTATCAGAAATAACAGCATTCTGGCATTATAAGTACCTGCTTAGATTCTCAATACATTAAGTAAAATGAGGAAAAGTCAAAATATCTAAGATAATTACCTGAACTCAGAGACCATGATGAGGAAAAAAAATGGTTTTGTCGGAACTGAATAGGAAGGCGATACCAGGCAATAGGTGGACACCTTCAACAAGATGAATGGACTTTTAACTGGGTTGAGGTCGAGTCTAAAACCCCAAAATATTTTAAAGCCTTTTTTGTGTGTGTGTGTGTGTATCTCTTCCCAACTTGACTCCAGCACTGAAATGTCTCATTTACCGGTTCGTTGGTCATATTTAAAATTGCAATTGTGTGGTGATGACGATGAAGATGACCAACAGTTTTTAAAGTACATCAAGTTTTATTATATCAATCTTACGCCTCCACCCACAGATGTCTATAAAAATGGAGAAAAAAAAACACTTTCTTCGCTTTGTACAAGTTTACAGATACACATTGTAGAGTGCAGTTGAGAAATGAATCCGTTGTCCAGAGTTCTGTTCTGCTTGGATTAGTATTTTCTCACTCCGTGAGATATCGGATGTTTTATGTCATGTAGCCGCCACAGATGGCAGTGGACGTAGAGGCAAAACACTGGCAGACTGGTGCTTGTATGAAAACTGACCCCAACCCCCACCTACCCCTAAAAGACGGAGATCTGAGCGGAGTTGGGGGAAACTCCACTTTCCGTAGTCAGAAGAAGTGAGCCATCTTTGCCCTTTTAAAAAATGATCCAACAGTGACACAGACAGTTTCAGACTGTTATAATATAAGAGCTATTTACACAGGGCCCGTCGTTAAAAAACAAGACGTGTAGTGGCAGATTCCTTTGGGCTTGCAGTCAGAATGGTCTTTTAGAAAGGTTTATAAACTGCTACAGCGCAGGTGGAGCATAACAACTCCTCTTTGGACTGAATCTACCAGAACAGTCCACACAGTACAGATGCCAAGACATTATCCAAAAAAGAAATATCACTTTAAAATTTTTAGCAGCGAACAATGAGAGTTAGGAGACTCATTAAACATCACCGCAAAACAGGAAACCTTCTTCTGCACCTCTTGGGTTCAAACTCCGTCCCACTGAACGTGCTCAAAACACAAACAACTACAAAAACCATAGTGATGATTCATGGTTGAAGGAACGAGGGAAAAGCACCATTTCAAACAGACAAGAATGCAGAGTCACTCTAGAACAGTCTTTAGCACCACATTAGAGAGAGAGAGAGAGAGAGAGAGAGAGAGAGTGTGTGTGTGTGTGTGTGTGTGTGTGTGTACGTGTGAGAAAGAGCAACTCAGAACTGCTCCAGTAACTGACGCAGATAGGGGGCGCTGGTGAGCTGCCGGTTGACCCGGGCCACTTTATAGAGGACGGGGCAGTCGAGCGAGACACAGGACCCCTGGCGATCGGCACTGCCACTGCAGTTCCTGCAGATCTGGGAGAACACAGACAAACATGATCAACCCAAGCTGGGTTCTAGAACTAAGGCTTTAGAATTCCCAAATGGGGTTCTAGAACTGTTCTCTAGAATCTTAAGGTTCTGGAACCTAATCTGTTTTAAGTTAGAAACACAAGGCATGCATCTAACCATATCCCCCCCGTTTGACCCCTGACCTTTAGGAGCTGGTCCTGCTGGCTCTCCCACAGTCGTAGGTTCTGCTGGAGCGTGACAGCGACACGCTGGGGTTCTGCCCGACAGCGCTCACACACACCGAGCTGTGTAAGCTCATCACACACGGGGCAGTGCAGCGTGGTGAAGTACTGAGAGATGGTGCCTTTCCTCCCAGCTTCCTCCCCGATTGCACCTCTAGCCGGACAGGAGGACTTCTGGACCTACGAGTGGAGAACACCCTTTGATACTTAATACACGCAAGAATACAAATGGTTTATCTATGTTTCAATCTGCCCTTCCAGAGAAACAAACAAACAAACAGGTTAGCTTGTTTAGGACACACCCACATTTACTCCATTAAGCAGTTCTCACAAAAACAGCAAAAAACGAAAATAGCTTTTAAGAAACAAATGCAAACATTCTAAGGCTCAACACCCAACACCAGATGGTGCTGTTGTGTTGGACACCAGCACTGCACCACTGGACCACCAGTCAGTATTCCATCCAGCCTAGCAGCTCTCTGTGAAGTGAGCTACAGACAGAACTCTACAGGGAGGGAAATAGTTCAAAAGGCATCATCAAGCAGCACAGGAAATGGTCTGTTTACATTCAAGTTAATCCATCAATCACCATGTGTCTCATTCAGAAGTTAAAACCGTTAATGACATGCAAGTAACCTATTCCAAAAAGACAACGTGAACTCAGTTTGTCATCATTAATAAAGTTAGCTCTGCGACATCCTGAGATAAAGACGGGCTCTGGCCGGCTGATTGGTCCACCAGCGACTTTATTTGGAGCATAAACAGGAGGCGGCTGTGGTTGATGTTCCAATTGTGCTGATCCTCTTTAGCAAAGCGCCCAGCGGCCAATCAAAACCAAGCAGTGCCACGTGACATCTACTGTATGATGACCCAGCGGGACATTCACCATGAGCCCCGTGTTCAGTGTGTATTGAACACGGGGGGCGGAGGGACCCTGGGGAACGGGAGGGGCGTCTCACCCTGGGCAGCTCCTGGTACCAGCTGAATACGTCCACCCCGATGAGGCTGAGGATGCGGCTGAGGGGGGGCAGGACTTGCTTGGTGATGTAGTAGGTGGAGTTGAGGCGCAGACCGGGGTCCTGCAGGACCTCCATGGGGTGGCGCACCAGCTGGATGAGAGGGACGCCCGGGGTCCCGTACACGATGACGTAGGGCACACGCTCGCCCACGCGTGGCTCCAGCCGCCTGTCATACGTCATCATCCGCCTGGGGGCGGGATTTAAAAGAAGAGCAACGATCAGAAGATCAGATAACGTGAAGGAGACCAACGTAACGAGTGTGAAACGGTTCTGTTCGAGGACGTCCAGCAACTCCCGAACAAACCAAGGGGGAGGAGACCACGGAGACCACCGCCTGAGTGGGTTGTCCCGGCGACCGCCTTCTACAGTTCTCTTATTTGTGTATCCCCCTTACATCTGCACTGTGGGAAAATTCTGCCGTGTTGCTAGGCAACTATCTCAGGTACAGAATGCATAGGACACAGCAGAGGAGACAAAGCAGGCGTGAACGCGGGTGGCACACGTGGCTCACGCGGCCCACGTGGCGGTACCTGGTGAGCTCCAGGGCGGGGATGCACGCTCCAGGCCTGTACGCGCCGCTGCCTCGGAACTCTTTAGCGAAGGTGAGATCCTGCACGCTCGCTCTGGCCTCCAGGACCTTCACACACTGTCTCTGCACGTAGCGCTTTACCACGCTGATGTCACGCCAGTCAAACAGGAGCTTCACCGAGCGCTCCAGGATCTGGGACACACACACACGCACTCTGCTTGTACACAGTTCCAGTGTCCAGTTGCAGGTTTGATTGATAGCTACTACAGTGGGCGAGATCAGTGTGCCAGAGGGCAGATTATAGAAGGCCGGTTACCTTGGCAACAGCAGGGCAGCCGTCACGGCGCACGGTCTCGATGCCTTTAGCATCAAACACCGGCTCCTTCTGCTCCACCGTCTCGTACATGTAGCCCACATAACGCTTCTTAGTCTGTAACACACACGGCAGATACACCTGCGCGCGCACACACACACACACACGGTGTAAACACACACACACACACACACACACACACGGTGTAAACACACACACACACACACACACACGGTGTAAACACACACAAACACACACACACAAACACACACACACATGGTGTAAACACACACACACACACACATGGTGTAAACACACACACACACACGGTGTAAACACACACACACACACACACACACACACGGTGTAAACACACACAAACACACACACACGGTGTAAACACACACAAACACACACACACGGTGTAAACACACACACACACGGTGTAAACACACACACACACACACACGGTGTAAACACACACAAACACACACACATAAACACACACACAAACACACACACACACATAAACACACACACACATGGTGTAAACACACACACACACACACACATGGTGTAAACACACACACACACACACACACACAGTGTAAACACACACACACACACGGTGTAAACACACACACACACACGCACAGTGTAAACACACACACACACACACAGTGTAAACACACACACATGGTGTAAAAACACACTCACACACACACGCACGGTGTAAACACACACATGCACGATGTAAACACACACATGCACGGTGTAAACACACACATGCACGGTGTAAACACACACACACACACACACACGGTGTAAACACACACACACAAGCACCAATCCAGCATTCACAAACTACTATTAGAATTTCTATTCTCTTCATAACTGTTCTCATCATAACTATCCTCATCATCTTCATCACCGGCAGCATCATCATCATCAGTACCTTCTCAAACTTCAGTGTGACGGGTTTGGGGTTGGTGGCTGTTACAGCCTCAGCGATCTCATGACCAATCCTGAAGGCCTGCTCTTTGGTAGTGTGCTTCAACAGCACAAACATACTGGAGGAGAGAGAGAGGGAGAAAAAGGGAGGGAGAGAGAGAGAAAGAGAGAGGAGTGTTACCAATGTTCTCTTCACCTTCGTTCCCCGTGTCTGTGCCACCCGTGTCCTCACCTGTCCGTGTCTCCATACACCACGTGTGCGCCCCACTTCCTGGTGTCGTTCACCAGTTTGATGGCTCGTTCCAGCGTCTCCCTCGCCTTGTGTACTATACTGTCCCCGAGCTGCACAGATCAGAGAGGTCAGCAGACCCCACGCACACACACACACACACACACACACACACACACACACACACACACACACACACACACACACACACACAGAGACACACACACACACACACACAGAGACACACACACACACACACACACAGACACACACACACACACACACACACACACACACAGACACACACACACACACAGAGACACACACACAGACACACACACAGACACACACACACACACACACACACACACACACACACACACACACACACGTCCCCTCAACCCCCTCCTGCTAACAGTTAGCGTGCTAATAGCATGCTGTGCTAATGCTAGCGGCTACGTCTGCTGTGGCTGGCCGAGCGTGGGCGGGGCCTCACCTCCACGCTGGGCATGCGTCCGGAGAAGTTGGCGGAGGTGTAGCCGAACGTGACGTTGGCGATGAGCTTGAGGGCGAGCTGTCGCGCGTGGAGCAGCCGCTTCAGGGCCTTATCGCCCTGGGCGACCTTCAGCGCGCCCTTCACCATCACACGCGTCTGCAGGATCTCCTCCAGCATACGGGGCAGCACGCCCTGACGCACGCACGGCTGTACGCACACACACGCATACACGCACATACATAGACGCACACGCAAGCACACACGTACATGCAAACACACATACACACATGCCCATGTATATACATACATGTATACACATCCATGCACGTGTATATATGTCCACGCGTACATACAAGCACACGAACACGTATAAACATACCCACGAACACGCAAGCACATGTTTACACATACATGCACATATACACATACACGCACGTATACACGTACACACATGCACACGTATACACGTAGATGCACATACGCATGTAAAATGTACACGCACCCACACATACATGAACATGCACATACACACACGTATACACACACACACACAGACATACAGGTAAACACAGACAAGCACACAAACACAGTCAGTAATTTGAGGATTTAAAGTGTGTGCACAGAGCACACGGGACTGTTCATTGCTTAGCACAGGCCTGTGGACCTTAGCAAAGGCCTGTGGACCTTAGCACAGGCCTGTGGACCTTAGCAAAGGCCTGTGTACCTTAACAAAGGCTACGCCGTTGGGAGAGACAGTGATGTCATTACGGAGCTGGAAGAGGAGATCTGGAGATACCCGCAGAGACGTACAACCAAACCGAAACTCATCAGACCTGAGAGAGAGAGAGAGGGGGGGGGGGGGGGAGGGAAAGAGAGAGAGAGAGAGAGAGAGAGAGAGAGAGAGAGAGAGGGAGGGAAAGAGAGGGAGAGAAAGCAAGGGAGAGAGGGGGGAGGGAGGGAGAGAGAGAGAGGGGGGGGGAGGGAGAGAGAGAGGGAGAGGGAGAGAGGGATGGAATGTGAGCGAGGGAGAAGCAAAACAATTTAGAGTTTAAAATCTGCAACAAGAGTGTTTAAATGTGTAGAGGTGGGGGGGGGGGGTGAAGGTGGAGATGTGCAGTGGTTGGGGGTTGGTAGAGATGGAGACTGAGGCAGGGGTCGGTAGGGGTAGAGATAGAGGCAGCGGATGAGGGTTGGATGATGGGTGTGCTGCTCACGTTCCGAGGCTCTCCACCCGTCCCAGGCAGGTGGAGAAGCAGTAGTTGTAGGCTATGATGATGGACGGGTAGAGCGACTGGAAGTCCAGCACCACCACGGAGTTGCTGTAGAAGCGGGACTCGGGCTCCATGACCAGGGGGATACACTGGGGCGCCCTCTGCTGGGCACGCTGCTGCGTGCTGGGCGTCACAGCCACATAGTTCAGCGGCTTAGCAATCCGTAGCATCATTGACTCCACACGGTACTGTGAAAACCCACATGCACACACACACACACACACACACACACACACACACACACACACACACACACACACACAGTAGAGCATTAGTCCACTAACCAGGGGAGTAACTGAGAATCACTCCAGTATTTCCATTTAAACAGCTGCTCATGGGCAGTGAGTGGATGCACCTGAGTGAGCAAGCAGGTACACACACAGGTACACACACAGGTACACACACACACACACACCTACAACCACATCTTAACCTAAAACTCTGCACAAGCTTTCTCTTCAAATGCAAACATGCTCGGTGGCCACCAGGGGGCAGCTGGAGCAGTGAGAACACAGTCAGTATACAACAGCAGGGTGGTGAGGGTTCTGTATGGAGTGAGATTACTGTCTTTAATATGAGAGCGCAAAGATATGGTTAAATCGAGCAAGTCAGACACACTGAGCATGCAAAATCAAGAAAACCGAACAAAAACAGTGACAGCGAGAGCAGAGAAATAAGAATTGAACAGTTAAGTGTGGTCACTTCACTGTTCTCAGCGCACATTTCAGTTTTTTGCTCACTTCTAAAGATTTCTGCTCTCTTCATGATTACAAGTGTAAATATGTCACAGATCAAGGCTTGGTAGATGATTACCTGAACCATTGATTGCAACTGCAAGTGGACATGTCACGACCCGATTTGGACTACGCATGTGCATAATTGAGCGTAATTCCCGATAAATCGTACAACAGACACTTCACGCTTACTGCTGCCAATCTTACATGCATGAGACATATGTTGATTAATTGTTTATTAAACAATTAGACGTCATGGATAGCTAAAGTGCCATGGATAAAAACATTTTCCACCCAAAGCCAACAAAACGTTGAATGTTTGTGTTAATTGAAAATCAGCATTCCAAATTTCAACTTCACTGTGAATCTGAAGTTACAGATATTTAACTAATGTAACTTAGGTATTAATGTCCAAAACAAACAAAATTATTTGCTTGTACAATTGCAGGACTCCAGATGTAGCTATCTAGATTTATCAAAACACTGCATAAATCTACATCTAGTTAGTTACCTATATAGCCATAGCTACAGTGAAGCAGCATCCTAAATCCTAAATAATCCTAAATAAATCCTAAAAAACTGAAACGTGCGCTGAGAACAGTGAAGTGAGCACACTTAACCGTACAATTCTTATTTCTCTGCTCTCGCTGTCACTGTTTTTGCTCGGTTTTCTTGATTTTGTGTGCTCAGTGTGTCTGACTTGCTCGATTTACCCTTATCTTAGCACTCTCATATTAAAGACAGTAATCTCACTCCATAGTTCAGCTTCTAAACTCATACTGCACAGTGGAGAGTGGACCGTGATGCGGACCGTGATGCGGACCGGGAGATCTCACCTGTGAGCCCCTGGTGAGGACGTGGTAGAACTGGATCCCAAACACACGCGCCAGTTCGCTGGTTCGGCCCACGATGTCCTGTTGCTGGAGCAACTGCATCACGCCACACACGCGACTCACATAGTAGTCAACCATCCTCCACCTGATACATGCACACAGAACAGTTATCAGACAACCCATGTCCTATGGGCATCCACGTGATCTTGAAAGCGCTTTAGAACACCACACGCTGAAAATCTGGTGGCTAAATGGCCAAAGCAAGTAGCGGACATCTCACCTGTACAGGTGTGTGTTGTGGTCGAACCAGTCAGAGAGTGTGCGGGGGGTGTAAACGGGAAATCGCTGGTGGAGCAGGTGAAAGGCCACATTCTCAAAGCTGTAGTTATTCAGGGCAGCCTACAAAATGACACATAAATGCATTGTTTGTATACTAGAATTGTTTGCTTATTCTAGTATACAAAAAATGCAACTATAGTAACATTATTAGTCATTACCTTACCTAGCATTCCCTTATTACTATTATTATAATGAAAATTATGATCGTTCCAGTTTGTTGATGGATGTTCCCTCCTGCTGACCTCTCACCATCAACCCCCATCTGCTGACCCTCACGGTGATGAGTACCTCAGTCTTCATTATCCTCCACAAGTTAATGGTGATGCGGCCAACGATATGAATCTCCGTCATGGTTTCAGCACCGTATTCGTCTTTATCTGCAGTGAAGCGATTCTCTTTCCCATCTCCTGATGATGGAATACAGACATTTACTACATTACCCATAAAGCACTGCAGTAGCGTGAGGAGCCACAAGGCTGAGAGGCTGGTGGGGCCGCTCTGTTCAAGGTCAAAGTGTGGGGGGAATTTACCGCTGTAAACACAGTGATGTAAACGGGCTGGGTGGGACTTGCAGACGTTGCTCAAAAATCACCCTCCCCAATTGGAACAGAACTTACCACAAAGTTTGAGCAAAAACTATTTGATGATCTCGTACACACTTCAACCTTGCGTGACAGCTCTTTACCCAAGCCTTGCTTTCTCATACCTCTAACCCGTTACACACACGTTCCTGATGCATTTCGTTCCATGAAGAAATTGCTGGAACTAAGCCCCACCCCCCTGCTGAAACGAGCCCCACAGGTGGAGGTGAAGGTAAAGCAGACGTGTGGCCAGGTGTAGCGTACCTGGCACTCGGGACAGCTGCTGGCACAGGTCAACATCCAGCGCCCCTGCCCGCTGCAGCAGGTAACCCCACGAACGCATCTGGACTTCGTAGCCCACAAGGATGTCTGGGTCATACCTGCAAAGAGTACGGCCCAATCAGAACGCAGTCAGGGGGACGTCTCCGAGCCTACACTCCGCCCACTTCACACGTTATGGGATGGAAATGCCAGCAGTGAATATGAGCTCTTACTTCTTCATTATGTTGCAGACGTCCTCAAACAGCTCCTTCTCCTCAGTGACATAACTAACCTGCAGACCTGCCACACCAGACCTGACCAGCAGGGGGGGTGTGTTTGCTGAGCCTACAACAAGTCATACAGGTAAATCAAACCAGGCATTCACCTGTTCTGACATCCACTAGGCTACACATCAGAAAACACAGACTTGGGTGGCGTTTGTACTTTAATGATTGGACTTTGGTCAGACTTAAACAATACTGGTGTTTGTAATTCAATCAGACTCTGACTTCACTGGTTTGTAACACGAATTACAAAAATACAAGTCCAAGTCAAGTCACGAGTCTAGGCTGAAATCCAATACCAGAATAAGCTTAAGGACAGCAGATGGAAAAAACACATTTATATATTAGTGTTTTAGGTGCTTATGAAGTTTGATGTGGTCGTTCCAGTGTCTTTCATTTGTTTCCCACATTCTTTACACGTTGCGTCCTTCAGCTTTGTCCAAGGAAACTCCCTACAGCCAAAGGCTCCATGTACGGTACTGCAGCCAGCAATGGTAACCTCATTTGTTTACATTTGATGCTTCTCTCCTATTTTTCGCTTGCAATAAACGGATGTTGTGATATGTCACGAGAAAAGGGGCTGCGTGTCAAATCACCGAAACATAAGAAATAATAATAAAAATAATGGAAACATGAAGACACAAAGAAAGTATTTTTCTATTAGTAGCACACAGCGCCTGAATAACTGACTGACTCTTGTTTAGTTATTTTGGACGAGTCAGAGTTGAGTCGAGAGTCATTAGGTACGAGTTTCAAGTCTGAAGTCTTTTTCTAGGCAACTTAAGTGTGACTTCAACTCACTCGAACATCTCTGATTCATCAAGGCTGTATCGGCGCTTATAAACAAATCCAATAAGGAAATCATGTTACATGTGGCCAGATGTTTCTGAATTGAACAAGAATTTGCAACATATAATACTGAACTGAGCCTAAAGATCCAATATGGCCAACATGAGGTATATTCAGACTTTGACATTCACAAACACTTTCACAGTCACTTTCTCCTTAAGCTGATCTCATGAAACAAGTGCAGACATGTCGGAGTCTCACCTTGTCCTGAAGAGCGGCAGTCTTTGTCCACGACCACGGCGCCCGTTAGCTGGGCGCTGCTAGAGCCGGCGAGGGGGACGTCGGAGCGGAGGCAGTAGAATAAGGCACATATGGGGTCAAACTCGGGGTCGGGCTCCAGGTCACGCCGTGATCGAGCATGCAGCTCCATGCTCATCACTGTGAGATGCTGCACCTGGAGAAGGCGAGCCAGGAGCTATCACCTTTGACCTCATCCCACTTCCTTCACACCATGTGTCAAGTCAATGAAGCCTAGAGCACTACGATCAACAATAGTGTGTGTGGCCATGACAGGGCTGCATCGTTCTCACAGAGAACATGCTTAACACACATGCCACGTGTTCATGTAGGGATGTAGCAATACATTGGTCCACAATCATCAGACGATCTTTTCAGAATCATCAGATGATATCAGGTTATACCGACCCTACTTATCAGCAGTAACGGCGTCATTTTATCAGTAACGGGATAATATAATTAATTACTTTTCCTGTCGTTACAACGCCGTTGACGTTACTGGTCATTAAAAGCGGTGCGTTACTGATATACTAACAGTAATGCGAGCGGACCGCTGCCCAGGCTAGTGAGGAGGAGTAACAGATCTCGATAGGTCACAGTTCTCTGTGTAACACCTGTTTAACTTAACAAGTCAGTAAGCGATTGGCCAAGGCAGCGTTATGGTAGCCAATCAGAGCCAGTGTTTTTACACGCATGCCAGTGACACACAAAACGGACACAAACGGAGAAGAGGCAGAAATAGCGAGTCAGGAGCAAGCCGAAGAAAAATTAGCATTTTCGAGGTGGCGATATAAACATTATTTAAGAAAATACAAGTTCCTGAATATCTACCAGACTGGGTATTTGATTTATTTAATTAAGAATAGATGTTTTATTGTTAAGTTTACTTCTGTTGGGAACAAACCAGTTGTCTCAGGTTGAGAGAATTTAATTTAATTTGATAGATGTAAATGCACTTTATATAGTGTAAATATTTACTTTTGCTTCTTTTTTTTTTTTTTTTTTTTTTACAAAGATTTGGGATTTTAAAGGATTTTATCCTGCACTAGTCTGTGGATGTGCAATAAATATTTAAACACAAAAGTTAAACACCTTACTGATCTACTCATTTCAAATGACTGTGAAAACTGCTTTTTCAAAAAAATCCTTATTCATTGGCATATAACTTTTTTTACTTTAACGCAAATAGATACTTTCCCTGGTAACTAGTTACTTTTATTACAGAGTAATTCAGTTACTAACTCAGTTACGTTTTTGAACAAGTAGTGAGTAACTATAACTAATAACTTTTTTAAAGTAACGTTCCCAACACTTATCAGTATCTGTATTTTTTGTGATTGGTATACGATCCTTGGATATTAAGTTGCCCAAAACGATGGAATGATCTGACTTAATGAAGAAGGCCTTTGATATTGAAGAGAGAGTGTTGAAGTGAGTGCTAGTATTTTAGGACTGGGCGTTTTACAGTCTGCAGGAGGAGGACGCACAAGACTCCTCACCTCGTGGAGTGCTTTGGCCTCCTGTAGGTTCTGCATGCTGACTTTAAAGCCATAGGAGTTAGAGATGGAAGCGCCCTCAATCTGAGAGTTGTCCCTCTTGGGTAGGTTGAGGCCGGCAAACTGATTCTACAAAACAAGTGATAAAGTTGCACAGTATCAAATCAGAACTTATGAGCAGAACAGGAGCAAAACAGTGAAGATTCACCTAGTGTGCTGTGTGTGTACGGCATCTCGTTCTTGTACCCGTCTCTGATCGATTAATGCAAACTTGTTCCTAGAGCACTTGTAATGTGTCTGGTATCGGCAGTGAGCTCAGGTTTTTGGATGAATACATGAATACGTATAAATGTGAAGGGTGCGTTGTGTCTGCCACACCTTCATCTGTGTGGTCAGCAGGACTCTCCGTAACACATGCGTGTGGCTGTTCCTCCTGTGGTGCAGTTTCCGAGAGCCGGACTCCACATCTGCAAACAAGAGCAAAAACCTGTTCAACAAGTTATAAAACACAGCACTTGCATTGGCTGGTTTCCTAACCATCCAGCGCCTCTCAAACAGGAGGAGGGAGTCATGCGGTGTGTGGTCTTCCACTGCTGCCACTGAGAGCAGCACTGACGGCAGAAATCTGTCTCATACAGGCACCTTGGCAGGATGCACAAACCTGAGACAGGATCCTCCCTCCTTTTTAATAATATTCTCATAAGTTTAGAGAGAATCTCAAAAGAGATGAATTATAAGAACATTAAATGATAGAACACATGAGAGTTCTGTGAAATCTCAGAAATTAGGTCACACAGATTCGTCGAGACTACGACAATTTGACTGCTTAATGATCCGATTATCTCATTTCCAACGTTATTTACAGAAAGAAAAATTAAATACCATTTAATAATTTAAAAGATAAAGTTCATAACACTGATTTCAAGTAGCAGGAGGATCCATTAAATCACTGTTACCTTCTGTTGCAGGAGGGCTGTAGTCGAGCTCTGTGTCACCTCTGCTCCTCCTGCTGAGGACTGGGGTACTGTGGAGGGGGCCCGTGCTCTCCCCCCCATCCAGCGATTTCATGGGGAATGGGGAGGGGCTGAGGAACCGTTTTGGCCTGATGATTTCTGGTGATTCACAGGAAGGGCTGGTGGATCCTACTAGCCTGGGAGAGGCTGAACCAACAACCAGCTCCTGCCTGTTGACGCCTGGGTCAGCTTGAGTGAGACTCTCCTCTGAGGTTTTCTGCCATGGGGGCAGGCCAGGCGAGTCTGGAGGAGTCATCTGCTTGCGGGAGTCCTCTCCTCTCTTCTCTTGCCCTCTGGTCGTGGTGTCGGAGATGCATTTAATATCCTGTGAACTGCTCTCACATGTCGCGCTCTCTACTGGCGATATATGAATAGATAAATCCAGCTCTTTCCTCGTGACGGTGGCACTTCGCGAGACTTTTTCAGACTTTTCATCCTGCCCATCTGAATGAGGTGAAAGATGAGACGGTTCCAGTTGCTCCTGCTGCAGTAATGTGCTCTCTGTAGGCTGAGCTGTGCTCTGCTCCATCTTCACTGTACTGTGCACTCCACTTCTTTGCCTTTCTTTCTGAAGACACTCATACTGTCTCTTTGCATGGAGCCAAAGCTGCACTCGTTCCCGGCTTGGTGCGTTTTTGCAAGGCAGCAGGATTACTTTATGATCACTGCTGGGGGACTGACTGTACTCCATGTGGTCCTTGGCTAATTTTGTAGGTTCTGCACCACGGTAAGGTGAAGACGCTGGACGCGTCATGGCTGAAAATGCGGTTTTCCAGAACTGCAGTCCATCTTGAGCCAATTCTCCGCTGAACTCGGGCAGATCTTTTGCTAGCCTCGTTTCCAAAATCAGCTTACGGCCGGCGATCTCTCTGTGTGAAAAGGCAAAGTAAGAAGCTGCTTTTGCACATGCACAATATCTTGAAAAACACCTCAGCAAACTTGAGATGGCTTTTCAATCCAGAACATACAACATAATCAGATTGAATCAAGAGAAATTGGCCGACTTCACTCTCTTACCTTGGCTTTAGAGGTGCATCAGAAGGATCGCTGCAGAAAGGTTCCTGGTATTTAGCCTCTGACAAATCTAACTCTAGCAGGGTGGTGAGGATCTCCTCCCGGTTAGGAGGGGACATGAGGGGCTTAAGGATACGAGCTCCTGCACTCTTCTGAGCCTGACTACCATTCCTCAGCTGTGACAGAGAGCTGACAGACCTGGGGGAACTGCTGGGAGTTGTTGATGTAAATACATCAGTGCTATCCAGTAGATCCCCAGTTGGGGACACACCATTATCAGCAAAAGAAACAGAAGTAAGGTGCAAAAAGGGTTCAGGACCAAGTAACAGGTCACTTTTTTCACAGTGAAAGTCTTGAAAGTGGCTGTTGTGTATTCTATTCAATGAAACCCCCATCTCTTTGCTTCTCAAAATCTTTTCAGAGTCCAGCAAAGAGAGTGGAAACTCAGTGGGCGAACCTTCCCGATTTCCACCAGTGGATTCATCCAAGAACTCTGAGCAGAGGGGCTTGGGTTTATGCAGCTCTGTTTCATGTGTGGACTTCTCCCCAGTGCTAAGCACCTTTTCTTGCTTATTTTGCAAATCCAGAGTGGATATAGTCTCTTGCTTGATATCACTAAGGAACTTCTGAGGTAAGTTCTTGTCAGTTAAAATAAATCTGTTACTGGAATACAGACTGCAGAAGTCTGCTTGGCCAACAGCGTTGATATCAAAGGTGTAATTATGCGGGACTTCTGGGGATAAACTATCTTCAATGGAGTAGCAACTGTCAAAACCAGGATCAGAGAGAAATACAGGACTTCCCTCTGAGAGAGGAGGTTCCACCTTAACCATCTCATCCGTTTTGCCATTCTTTCCTTTTCTACTTCTAGGCTTTGATTCTTTTGGCACCTGAGTTCTTGGAATCCTGGACTTTCTTGGGGTAGATGAAGGTGCCCTTTTAGGTTTGGCGACATTAGAAGCAGCCTTCGTGGAAACACTCTCTGATACAACAGTGACTCCTAGAGAGCATTGTGCCCCTTTTAACTGTCTTTTTTGGAGAAGCTCCTTCAACACAGCAATACCAGAAGGCATCGCAGGATGAGACGATGTCCCTTCATTCTGTGGTACAGAATGGTGCTCAGCTTGATCTCCGTGTGGTGCATCTGTTGCCTTTTCTTCGATTTCCTTCTTTTTGTATGGACGATGCTTGGGATTTGCAGGCATCTTTGGGGTTGTCTGTGAGAGCTGTATAGCTGTAGGATTCTGTTCTGCGCCAGTGGACTCAAAGTTCAAGTCATATGGATTGGGGGAAATGCTTCCATCTTGATCTGCACTCTGTGATCTTGAGCTGGACCTACTGTATGTTATGACTGAGCATGGATATGAAGTGGTCTTTGTAGCTGGGGAAAGAACACTGCTTAGAGATTTTACAACAAACAAGCTTGATGCATTCTGAGAACCCTGAGATTCTTGTACCTTGGAAACAGATATGTTCTCACTGTTAGATTCAGATTTCTCTGACTCTGGATTAGTTGCAGGCAGTGAGGGTTGAAGATTCTTTTGGCAGGAATCTGGATGTTGGTAGGGAGTCAAATCATCAGATGAGGTTTGCGTGGGTGTGAGGTCATCAGCTGGATATAAAAACTGAGAACTATTCACAACATCTCCATCCACAGGAGAGTTTTCGGACTCCTCAACCTGCTTCTTCTTTCGGGATCTCCTTTTTTTCTGAGAAGCATTGACATCAACACCAACATCAGGTACCTCCATACTTTCAGTGCCTTTCTTTGGTCTCCTCGAGGTTCTACGACCATTTTTTGCTTGCATGTCCCCAGTTTTTGAAGAAACCTCCTCAACTGCCTTACTAGTAGACTTAGTTTTTCTTTTTAGACTAACGTCAGGCGTCTTCCTTGGTCTGCGTGTCTGCTTTCTGCTACGAACTCCTCTACCAAAAAGCTTTGTGGACAGTCCTTCATATGGTGAGCCAAGACATGGATCACTATAAGGGTTTATCAAGTGGTCATTAGAGTTTGACTCTAAAAGGGGGTCAGTGGGAGACCAACATCGAGGTGGGGTTGAATCAGCAGGGCTGGGTGCCCTGTCAGAGAGATAACCCAACTCCACCATCACGTCAGAGTATTCCCTGCAGAAATCATTAGTGAAATCATTATAGCAAGGCCATGGAGCAGGAAGCTTTGGTAAAGCCAGCACAGTTTTAACCTTTTTAGTCCTTCTGATCTTCCTGCCCTGTAAACACCTTGGTTTTGTGGAGCTACTGACCTTGCCAGATGGTGGACTGACCTTGCCCTTACGTTTGGGATGTTTCTTCACCTTTAGATCCAGAAGAGGGTATTTGACTGCTGTTGACTCTGGGACTTTGGGCCAGAAACTTTTCACAGGCGCAAGTTTGTTGTACTGCTCAAGCTTCTCTGGTGTCAGTACGACATGCGTCTCATCTGCCCTGACCTTTGCCATCTTCACCAGCATATTCTTCTGACCTTTAAACCTGTTGATTATAATGTATTTGATGATGATCGGTGGCTCTTTTTTAGATAGCTTCCTCTTTTTTTGACTACCAGTGAGGACACAGTTTTCTTTGAGGCTGTCTCGACGTACCAGGCCTTGTTTGAAAGAACGAGGACTTGATTGATCACCATCCTCATTGTCATAATTCATAATTTTGCGTTTTGTGCGCAAGGTATATTTGCTGCCTGGCAAACTTGTTACCTTGGTACAAGCTATCTTGGCAGGAAGACTCGTCAGTCTGTCCTCAATAGATCCCTCAGCTGAAACTTTGTCAACAGCTGGTTCACAATTTGCAAGATCTGAGCTTGCCATGATTGCTTTTTCATCAGTTTCCTTGTTTGAGGGAGCTGGTGATACTGAGTTACAGCCTGTGATGGGCTCACATTTGGGGCTTTGGGGCTCTTCTATTACAGTTGTCCTCTTTTGGCCTGCTGGACTGTTCCTCTTTTTGCTCAACTTCAACCTTGAGCGTCGTTGCTCTGGATCATTCAAGTTGCAACAGCTGTCAACGGTCTTGCTGCCAACCTGCTTTTTTATTGGCCTTGAGAGGCAATTTGAGAGGATAACACTGGGGAAGAACTTGTAGTGCGCCTCCTGCTGGGCCATTATGGTCCTTTCAGTTTTATTTTCCTGGTAATCCTCATACCTGATCTTAAGTTCCCCAACATCACCCTCTTCACTGCACTTGCCCATCTTGCCCTCATGAGGTGCCAGGAGATCAATTTCTCCTGCTGGGCTTGGTGCCTGCTCAAAACCCCTCACCATAGGGCTCCTGCAATCCTTCTGACTCGTGTCCTGCTCAGCTCTGGATGGACAGCTCCTAAGCTCAGGATAATGTAGCGCGAGGCTCCTGTGATTCTGCAGGATGGACGTGTGATTCTTCTCAGCGTTTTTGATGCTATGGTATTTTTTTCTGCTTTGAGCAAGTTTTGAGCTTCCAAAGCACAAACTGTCTGGATCTGGCTGATTCAGACCAAGAGCTTTGTTCTCACTGGTGTACAGCGGGTGTCCACCCACTTTGTCTGCACCAATCAGAGACACGTTTGCTGTACTGCATGGGATTGGGTGCTTGACTGGTGGAATATAGGGGATCTCTTTAATCACTTTGAACCCTGTTAGATGTTCACTGGCATCTTGGGTTTTAGCAGGAAAATGCTTGTCAGCTGTTTCCTCCTTATCAAGTGAGAGGGACAGTCTGTGCTCAGGATGCTTGCACTCCAGAAGAACTGAGGACGGAGGCTCACGCTGAATGTGTTCACTCTGGAAGTGGTTTCTCCTGCCCAAGATCTTATCATTTGCCATAAGAGATGAGTGAGTTCGGGATCCTTTATCTGTTAATGATGAATCTGCAATGAGAATGCACAAGCACTTAATAAAACAACAAACAACACCTCCACAAACAATTCCAATCCATAAGGCCTTGGCAAAGACCCTAGTGTTAGTGTTTCTGGTTTTAGTGCATACCACTGTTCTCATCTGCAGCTCCATCCAGTTGGGGAATGGAGACGTCAGCAGAGAGGTGACGGTTTGTGGTCCAGTCCATCTCTTCATCTGACGAGTCATGCTGCTCTTCAGCAGAACTTTCGCTGGCATCCCTCAGGAACTGCCTGCAAGGCACAACATGGCACTACAGTTAAAACACACACACACAGCACCTCATTAAACTTGCCAGGGCTCCTAGCAGGAGAGACTTCTGATTAGTCTGAATGACAAAGGGCTGCCTTTGGAACCAGCACACTCACACTCACAGACCGTAGTTCAACATAACACGCAAGGAAACACTGTCCAAAAACAAAATTAATATTTAAAAAGTAAACTGGAAAACTTGGTACCTGGCTGAAGGTTCAGGAATATCACTATCCCATCTCTGTGACATCATCATGCTTAGCTCCTCCTCCTCTTTCTCATGCCCCGGCGCTTCCTCTTCCTCATCACTGTTGTAGGGGCAGGCGGAGCGGCCGGACAGCTGACGACCTGAAGCTGCCCTGGGCAAATCTGCCTGGAGACCATCATCTGCCAGCTCCTCGAGCAGGTCCACCATAGCCTGGTCCTGGCTGCTGTCTGCAGGCAAAGGGAGATGTGCCTCACCCAACATGGACTGTGTGTCAAGGCTTTTAGGAATATGAATATATATATATAGAGGCGATAACTCTATCTATATAAGCATAGTGCTATGAAATTGGATGTTTGATTGGCAGGTGAGGATAATGTGCTGCCATTGTGTACCGAGCACGAGGGGCTGCGTGGGTCTCTGAGATGTGGGGAGGAATGTCTGACTGTTTTCTAACAAGTTCAAAATGGCCTCCTCATCCACTGTAGCTACTTCTGCATCTTTGCTACTGGATCTTTTGTTGTCTAGAATGGGGGAGGAGAGAGGGAAGGATGGAAGGAGGGGGGGGGGGGAGGGGAGGGAGAGAGAGGTGATGACATCAGACATTATTACCATCATTGCTGTCGAGAGTACTGAGTATGTGTACAGAAGGACTCGGCACACTAATGGCATCGTGGGAGCTGTCTAGCACAGAGGATTCTGGGCTGTCTAGCACAGAGGACTCTGGGCACAGTGACATGCCAGATTTAGAGAATGTAGGCTATATTCACTCAAGCAGAGAAATACACCAGGGGTGGCTCGTGCTGGGCAAACCGCCCTCATACCCCCTTATACCCCCATACATGCTGACACTGTATCCGACTGTAATCATAAACAGGGAAATGTTGAACAATCCACTGCACTAAAGCTTTGTTCACATTTACTTTATTTTTTTTTATAGTTTCTACTTTATTTATTAACTCCCATCCACCATCTAGCTGTGTAAACAGGAAGCTGAGGCTGAAGGTGAGCATGGGCTTCCTGTGAGACACGTGAAGGCCATCTTCACACGTTCTGCCCAGTCCGAAGAAAGTGCTAACGGCCCTCAGCACGCATAGGAACGCACACACCACCGACAGGGCCTTCTCGTGGGGCTGACAGAGAGCAGTGCCAATATACTCTGGTTGGACACAGGGTGTCTGTAGCACCGTCGGTGCTCACAACAGTGAGCCCATGACTATGTGGTGTTCACCTTTCTGGAGCACTACCTAAACACCCTGAAACTCTTAGCACATTACTCCTGCGCCTGTAAACTCTTAGCACATTCCTCCTGCATGTCTTACCTGGGGTCCTGTCTTTGTGCACCTCCACCTGGCTGGCAGCCAGACTGGGCAGGTCATCAGGGCTCAGAACATCAGGGTGCAGCGAGAGTTCAGGAAACTCGTAGTCATCATCATCATCATCATCATCGACTATGGAGCCACTCTGAGTCCTGATAGAAAAAAATACAGTCTCTGTCTGCATCCTCTCCCTTCTTAATTCTACTACTGAATTCACCTAAAGCAGAATTTTTATATCGGCTTCCATTAGCAGCTGTCTCCATCCCTCACACGTGTGTGTTGCTGAGTGTTTGAATGCACACCTATTTCTGTGTGTGTGTGAGAGAGAGAGAGAGAGAGAGAGAGAGAGAGAGAGAGAGAGAGCGATGATACATGCTTTAATGCTTGTGTGAGTGGAGGAGGCATGTTTATGTGTTTGTCTGCCAACCGAGTGAGTTTGCCACCTGACACACACAAACACACACACACACACACACACACCGTCCTACCATCATGTGTGGAATCTGATTGTCATGACTTACGTCTGCTGCCCTCCAGTCCGTCTACACGCATGCAGCCTGACGTTCTGAAACGCAGACTGAGTGAGTGCAAAGTGCCTCTCTCCTCTGGATCTCCCTCTCTCCTCCCCTAGATCTCCCTCTCTCCTCCCTCTCCTCCCCTAGATCTCCCTCTCTCCTCCCTCTCCTCCTCTGACCTACAGTAGCGACACCATGACTAACCACAAGCACTAATGACTTCGGTAGTCTGACGGGCTGTAGCAGATTGAAGAGATTATTAAAATGTCTGTGTAGTTACCCTCTCACTCTCTTCCTCTGCCTCTCTCTCTCTCTGTCTCTCCCTCTCTCTCTCTAACTGTCTCTCCCTCTCTCTCTCTTACTGTCTGCTTCTCTCTCTCTGTCTGCCTCTCTCTCTCTCTTTTGTTCCAGTTTTGTTAGAGAATGGAGTCTCTCAATTGTCTGCACATCCTCCTGTTCTGCAAAGAGTTATGCAGCAGGGTTTCTAGAGGCTGAAGAAGGAGGAGGAGGAGGAGGAGGAGGAGGGCGAGGATTCTTACACATCAAACTTGTTTTCCTTCAGCATATCTTTAAACCTCTTCATTAAGATCCGTTCACTCTCCACCCGCTCCACACAGGGCCGATCTGAAATGGAAACAAAGCACTCAAACAAGCCAGCAGAGCAAAAAAATAAATAAATGCACCGCTGTCTGGAAACGACCTAAACACAGCAAATGGAGGGGGGGGGGGCAGGGCAGAGTGGCAGGGCGGAGTGGCAGGGCAGAGGGGCAGGGCAGAGGGGCAGGGCAGAGAGGCAGGGCGGAGTGGCAGGGCGGAGGGGCAGGGCGGAGTGGCAGGGCAGAGGGGCAGGGCAGAGGGGCAGGGCGGAGGGGCAGGGCAGAGGGGCAGGGCAGAGAGGCAGGGCGGAGTGGCAGGGCGGAGGGGCAGGGCGGAGTGGCAGGGCAGAGGGGCAGGGCAGAGGGGCAGGGCAGAGGGGCAGGGCAGAGGGGCAGGGCAGAGGGGCAGGGCAGGGACACAGCTAACAGGCACTGAAGGACCAACACTAACTGCCAGCAGACGATCGCCTTGCCTGGGCTCACAGTCTCTCCACATCTGTGTGTACTTACACTCGCCCACACCAGACTACAGCTGATGAACAATACGCATGTACATTCTGACATAGAAAATAACTCTAAAGGAAACTGCTGCTTCCCAAAGGTTTGGG
This sequence comes from Brachyhypopomus gauderio, assembly GCF_052324685.1. Lineage (NCBI taxonomy): Eukaryota > Metazoa > Chordata > Actinopteri > Gymnotiformes > Hypopomidae > Brachyhypopomus > Brachyhypopomus gauderio. The sequence continues at coordinate 6,252,745 of NC_135219.1, forward strand.
CTTCTTATAATGAATATACAGAGTTCTGACAGATATCTACCTTAAACTCCATCCTTCAATATAACTGTACACAGTAATGTCACAGTAATGACAAATGTTCCACCTGTTCTCTTGATTAGCAAAACAAAGCTACATTGTGTGTGGTACAATATCATGTTAGACTAGCACACTACCTCAGTGAATTAAGCCACAATCTAGTAAAAATAAAGACAAACTGCATAAGGGTTTATCTGCTTCAAGTCCAAACAGCCAGTCAGAAAACTCCCTCACAGCCGACTGGTAATACCTATTTAACACGTACAGCCAAACCAGCGCTGATGAGGACCAACTACAGCCAACGATCTGGAACACACAGCACTGCGTACGGTGATGGTTGGTCGCCAACAGCATTAGTCGGCCGATAGCTGGGTAGGGTTTATGTAAGGGTAGGGTTTATGTAAGGGTAGGGTTGGGACATGGGTAGGGTTAGGATATGGGTAGGGTTTAGGTAGGGTTGGGTAAGGGTAGGGTTCATTTAAGGGTAGGGTTAAGGTAGGGTTGGGATATGGGTAGGGTTTAGGTAGGGTTGGGGTAAGGGTAGGGTTCATGTAAAGGTAGGGTTAAGGTAGGGTAGGGTTTAGGTAGGGTTGGGGTAAGGGTAGGGTTCATGTAAAGGTAGGGTTAAGGTAGGGTAGGGTTTAGGTAGGGTTGGGGTAAGGGTAGGGTTCATGTAAAGGTAGGGTTAAGGTAAGGTTCATGTAAGGGCAGGATTAAGGTAGGGTTTGTGTAAGCGTAGGGTTAGGTAGGGTTGAGATATGGGTAGGGTTAGGGGTCTAGGTAGGTTTGGGATTACGGTAGGGTTGGGGTAAGGGTAGGGTTAGCAGTAATAATTGCTTGCTGGATTTCATGACTGAGCATTGTTCAATTGTGCTCAATTGTGCTCACATGAAATGTCTTTGTTTTCGTTATATATAGCCTTTTGTCAAATAAAATCATCCTAATTTCTGTTAATAAATATTTTTAAATGATGTGTGCGCATTAACAATAAGCATCTTCCTTACTACACATTAATAAATCACAACCTGCAGTTGCACAATCCAAATGAGCAGAGCTGAACACGCTATAGGATAGTCAGCATTTGCCGAGATTATAATGGCTACTAAAAAACTTCAAAAGTATTTTGAAAAAGATAAAGATGAATCAAACAAAGTAAAGTGCAAGTTATGTCATCAATGTCTTTCATTTCACACGACAACAACCAACATGGCATCCCATTTAAAACGGGTAAGGCAAAAAAAAAAAAAAGTTCAGCCGTTTGTCTTTACGGTCATGTCGTCTCGTCGCGGTGCGTCTCGGCAAGTAGGCCTATAAACATTTTTTGTTGTTGTTTGCTTTTTAAACCCCGTTACTTGAACCTTAGAATTTTTTTGCTGTTGTGTGGCAATTTTTTAAATATTTTCAGGCAGGCATATTTTATTTAAAATATTTTTGACATTTTACACAGTGCCTGTCTGACAGCTCGATATGCCCAATGCGCACTGACGGTGACTTTTTTTGTTAATGTTTTCTAACGTTTCATTAAAAAATAAATAAGTAAATAAATAAAAGCTGAATCCTGTTTAAAGTGCACTAGATTAAAAAAAAAACCCTGATTCGACTATTAATCGACTAAAGGGAAAATCTGACGAATCAGATTCAACTATGAAAATCCTTAGTTGAAGACACCTCTAATTAATACTACTGCTAACTGTAATGCTACTACTGGTATAATTATTAGTACTACTATTATATTATTTAAAAATTATTATTGCTAATATTTTTACTACAGTAATTGCTAGTGTTACTATTGTTGTAGATACGAGTGTACAAATATGGCAAAATTAAGAATGATGAACGTGTGAAAATGGGAGGCACTCGCACACTGAACACAGCTTTGATGAATAAGAGCATACAGATAGGCCTGCCACTGACAGTGTGACCTCTAACCCTCTCACCCTGTGACTGAGGGGTTTCTATCTGGGAGCTCTGGTTCCTCTCCCTTCGACGCTGCTTTTCATCCTCCCAAATGGCCTGAAGTCCAGGATTCCTGCCGATCTGATCTACACACACACACCACACACACACACACACCAACACTTACTGTAAATACTGTAAATAAAGTCAGCCACCAGCACTTCATAGTTTTACTAAATCTGGAATATTAGTGTGAGTTGAGAGCATTCAAACATTAGTCGTTTGCGCTGATGACTAGCAGTTATGGTGACTGTGATTTTTTTTTTTTTGCGCCAATGGCTTGAGGCTACAGAAGAAGTTATGGTTAGTATTGATGTCTAGTGGTTCCAGTGGTTAGTAGGAATGTAATGAGGACCTGACGATGTACTCGGTTCATGATACCTTCCAAGATTCTAGATTCATGATTCGATTTTCTCATGATATTTAAAACTTTTTTATTTAAAAATATATAAAGTTTAGAAATAATGGCGGACAAAAGTATAGAAATAATGCATTTCTTTCTTATATAAATTTTTTAACAAAAACAATCTTTAGTGCACTAAAGCGGTTCAATTGGTTAGCACAGATGGCTAGCGGTTCAATTGGTTAGCATAGATGGCTAGCGGTTCAATTGGTTAGCATAGATGGCTAGAGGTTAAATTGGTTAGCATAGATGGCTAGAGGTTAAATTGGTTAGCATAGATGGCTAGCGGTTCAATTGGTTAGCATAGATGGCTGGCGGTTCAATTGGTTACCACAGATGGCTGGCGGTTCAATTGGTTACCACAGATGGCTAGCAGTTAAATTGGTTAGCGTAGATGGACAGCCATTGTGAAATTCTTACTCTGCAGTTCCAGTCGGTTCAGAATGTCTGTAGCCACAGCATCTGCCTCCAGTTCGCACACGCTAACCCTCGCCACGTTCTCCACAACCAGAGAGCTGCAAAAAACACACATGTACATTCAGAAACTCAAAACAAAAATCAAACGAAATGAAAAGAAATGACCTTTTATTTAAGGTAATTACATAATTACAGGAAGGTTAATAAAGCATTTGAGTTGCCTCTGTGTCCGAGGTGATGTGTTTCCTGCCTCACAATGGATGAACTCTCACCTGGGTAGATGGTCCTCATCCCAGCGAGCAAAGGTCCCTCCAACACCACTTTCATCGAGTTTAGAGGTTTTCCATGGGGCACTCCCCTCCAGGTGACTCCTCCCTTCCTCCCCAACATCTGAGACACACACACACACACACACACACACACACACACACACACACACACACACACACACACACACACACACACACACACACACACACACACACACACACACACACACACACAGCATGATTATCTACAAAGTCTCCATACTCATCACACACACAGTGCTCCTTGCTATTTCCTCTCCAATGTTTGTAATTGTTCAGAAAATTTCAGAAGAAGTTTGGGAGCACAATACCTACTGTCAAACCACTTATCTGAAGCCACACCCCCTGTCTAATCACTGCCCAGAAGCCATATGCAAAAGTGTCAGCTCTCTAGGCTTCAGCAGAGACTGAACTTAATAACCTGCAGATTTCTGTGCAAAGAACTCAAAACTGTGCTTGGTACAACACACACACACACACACACACACACACACACACACACACACACACACACACACACACACAGCAGCCCTCAGATTAGGCATCCCCGCCCAGTCTTTCCTTGGACTGTGTGTGTGTGTGTGTGTGTGTGTGTGTGTGTGTGTGTGTGTGTGTTCATTCTCCCTCTAATCTTTGTGTCCTTGACTATGTCTTGGCTGAAACAAGGAATTACCTTCTGCTGGGATAGAATGAGAGAGGTGTGTGTGAGTGTGTATAAAAGAGAGAGAGAGAGTATGTGCACATTGTTTTGGGTAGGTGGGCCCCCTTTGATGTGTGTGCGCGTGGGGGGTGTTGGGTAGAAAAGGTCGTTTGATGTTGAGCAAAGAACCTTACTGCAGATTAAACAAGTTTCTAAGGCCCGTTAGAGTGAGTGTGTGTGTGTGTGTGTGTGTGTGTGTGTGTGTGTGTGTGTGTGTGTGTGTGTGTGTGTGCTTGACAGCATGAGACCCCAACCAATTACAGAGTAAATGAACCAGCAGCAAATCCCATTGGGAGATTTACACCAACCACACATCCCCACACACACACACACACACACTGAAAACAGCTCTTCGTGACACACAAAGGCAGCGTGGAGCACACAGAGTTCTCCCGGTGTCTCATCTCACACACCTTGTCCACAGTGAGTGTGAGCGTCTCACCTGTGGTGGTGTGGCGGCGGAAGCGTACAGCAGACAGGTGGAGGAGGTTCATGCCGTACAGGTTGTAGTCGATGAAGAACTGCAGCAGGAAGGGGATGTGGGCCTCGTGAGGCTGGAAACACTTGTTCATCACTGCACCACCCTGCAACAACTCACACACTCTGAACACACACACACACACACACACACACACACGCATGGAAACAAACACGCCCGTGTGTGAATGTGTGCCTGTGTGAAGGTGTACCTGTGTGTGTGTGTGTGTGTGTTCCTGTGTGAGTATGGTTAGACACAAGTAGAGACCTTTTACCTTTTAACCATCTGGGGGTTGTAGAGATAAATCTTCATAAAGGCCTTTTCCTGGGCATGGTAGCCGTAAAATGGCCTAGATACAGAAGGGGTGGGTGTGAGAGTAAGAAAGATGAAGAGACAAAAAGGGTGAAGACAGAGAGGGAGAGAAAAATATGGATGGAGAGGAAGAGAGAGGGAGACAGAGACAGAGGAAGAGATTAGTGATTGTGGCGGTTCAGAAAATCACTTTCATTTCTCGAGTGGATGAACTGTATTATACAGGGTAAGGCAACACGTTCATCAGTGTGTGTGTCCGTGTGTGTACATGTGTGTGTGTGTGTCCGTGTGCGTACATGTGTGTGTGTGTCCGTATATGTGTGTGTGCGCGTGTCCGTGTGTGTGCACATGTCCGTGTGCGTGCACGTGTGTGTGTGCATGTCCGTGTCCGTGCACACGTGTGTGTGCATGTCCATGTCCGTGCACATGTGTGTGTGTGTCCGTGTGCGCTCATGGAGCGTCTCACATACATGCCAGACACGAGGGTGATCTTGAAGACATGCTGGGTGTTGACCGAGGGTTTCCCCAAGCTCACGTTGATGGCACGGTCCAGGCTGAAGGCCACCTGCCGCAGGTATTGCTCCCCCTGCTGGCCAAAGCCATCATACGGCACGTAGATGTATGGCAACACGCCATGAAGGTGTAGACACGTCTTCTGGCCTAAACACACATTCACATACCAGGAGACATAGACATGTGAAAAAGCTGCTTCTATAATACAAAATAAAATGCTAAAATACTAAAAAGCAATCTTTAAAAAATCTAAGGAATAAAGGAGAGTAATGACTTAAATGGTGATAAGTACAGGCATTTTAACATAGGTTTCATTAAACTAATAAAACATGAGCGGTAATGTCTAGTCAATCATGTTTTTTTCTATCTTGGCTTTCTTTAACAAAAGCCAAGATATAATTTCTTATATCAGAATTAAATAATTTAATAACATTTACCATTCTTCTTACTCTGTAACCATTTTTGAACACGTCTGAATCTAGGACATATTGCTTTGCATTTTCACCATTTCGTCATCCTCTATTGCTATGACAACAGTGTTCATAAAGGTCTGTAGTCCTGGCAGCTGTTCCATGTTCATTACATCTATAGTCACACCACCTATGACAGCTGATCTGAGCTCAGGCCGTAGTTACACACACAAGGGTGTGAGAAGGGTAAAGCTGATCTGAGGTCAGTCCATACAGCCATACCTATAAGGGTCATGAGCATCCGTTCTTCAGACCAGAGCAACACACACCTGATCATAATGAACCAAGATATTATAACCAGCTCCAGACCAGAGCAACACACACCTGATCATAATGAACCAAGATCCAAGAAAACCACAGTGCTGTCTGGCACTGAAATGGCAGGACACCATAACCACTGTGACCAATCAGAAACTGATAACCGCCTTAATGAAGTCCACAATCAGTGAGCACATTCTGACAACACAGAACCTTGAAACACAGCTTCCAACTTGAGCAGATTCATGAAGACGTTCCAAACATTTTTGCCAGATGTCCCTGATAACACCATTTTGAATGTTGCATGCACACACAGGCATACAGCCGAGCACAAAAGGTGGCGTGTGTGTGTGTGCTGGCATGTGTATATGCAAACACACACCACCTTTTCTCTCCAACTGTTATTTTTAGAATTTTTTCTTATTTATCAGGCAAATAAACCACCTTGAGCAGAGAGAAAGAGAGGGAGGAGAGAGGGGAGAGAGAGGAGGGGGGGAGAGGGAGGAGAGAGGGGAGAGAGGGGGGGAGAGGGAGGAGAGAGGGGAGAGAGAGGAGGGGGAGAGAGGGGGGAGAGAGGGGGGGGAGAGGGAGGAGAGAGGGGAGAGAGAGGAGGGGGGAGAGGGAGGAGAGAGGGGAGAGAGAGGAGGGGGGGAGAGGGAGGAGAGGAGGGGGGAGAGGGAGGAGAGGAGGGGGGGAGAGAGGAGAGAGTGGAGAGAGAGGGGGGGGGAGAGGGAGGAGAGGAGGGGGGGGAGAGAGGAGAGAGGGGAGAGAGAGGAGAGAGAGGAGGGGGGGAGGGAGGAGAGAGGGGAGAGAGGGGGGGGGAGAGGGAGGAGAGAGGGGAGAGAGAGGGGGGGAGAGGAGGGGGGAGAGAGAGGAGGGGGGAGAGAGAGGAGGAGGGAGGAGAGAGGGGAGAGGGAGGAGAGAGGGGAGAGAGAGGAGGGGGGGAGAGGGAGGAGAGAGGGGAGAGAGAGGGGGGGGAGAGGGAGGAGAGAGGGGAGAGAGGTAGGAGAGGAGGGGAGGGGGGGGAGAGAGGAGAGAGGGGAGAGAGAGGACACAGACAGGAGCTCCATGTGCAGTCTGGCTTATAACACACCCGTGTTAATGACTCCACCAGAACCATCATCACCCTGAGTTCATCACTGTGGAAACAGAGCAACGACTCTTTCTTCTCCATCACCACCAGCACCACAATTGAACAGGTCACTGTTAACGTGGGTGGAGCTCACTGACTTAGGACTAACTGCACTTCTGTCTGGTCACTAAGAAAACCAATATGGAAATGCGGTAGAAGAAGTCAGAGAGAGAGAGAGAGCGAGAGAGAGAGAGAGAGCCAACTCACCTCTCCACAGACACACACACACACACACACACACACACACACACACAGACAGCCACTCAGACAGACACACACACACACACAGCTCTGCTGATTGGATATGCCAGTTAGGCAGCATGCAGCATGCAGCCATGGTGCCGTATGTGTACACTCAACTGCCAAGATACATACACACACACACACACACACACACACACACACACACACACACACACACACACACTACTGTGTATCCCAATGTACCTCTTTCACTGAGAGTAATACTATTTGATGACATAATCCAGTCCAGTAGGTGAGGTCACAGAAGTAGGCGGGGCTAAAACACTGACACAGGTCAGTCAGATGAGTCTCGGAACACGAGCTGCAGCTGTTGCTAGGCAACAAACCTGGCGATGGGTTCCTTCCACACAGAGAGCAGCCAAACACTTCCATCCCTCTACAGAAAGTGTGTGCGTGTGTGTGAACGTGTGTGTGTGTGTGAGAAAGTGTGTGCGAACGTGCTACAGTGACAGGTTATCACTATGGCACCACTCAGTCATATTCCACACCAACATGGTTAAAGTCAAGTATACATCTTAATACATTTTGCCCAATGATCCCCAGTAAAACTACATTTACTGTCATGGGTTCAATTCCCAGGCCTGAGGCCATGACTGAGGTGCCCTTGAGCAAGGCACCTAACCCCAACTGCTCCCCGTGTGCCGGGCTAGGGCTGCCGGCCCTTGTGCTAGGCATGTGTGCACCACAACCCCTACAGATCACTAGTGTGTGTGTGCGCGCATTATCACTGTACAGATGGGTAAATGCAGAGGACAAATTTTGATTGGGGTGCAAATCATAACTGACAAATATGGCACATTTTTTGCTGTTGAATGCAGCAGGTGCTCCAATTTCACAATTATTGGCACAAGTTTCTGTCCAGAGAACGTGTGTTTTAATTGCTGTTGTCTCTACATGTTGCTGCTACATTGCACATGACCATGACAGAAATGACCCAGATCAGATCAATTCACCTGCTCACCATTCACCTTCTCCATGACCAGATGAGGAACCTCTGGAGAAAAAAAACGAAATCCAGAGAGCAAGAATGTCTCCAGTACACACCCCAGCCACACCCCAGGCCCCTACACCACTAAAAAACACACACAAACGTGTCATGGCTGAAATTAAGAGGGATGTACGTGTGTGAAGAACATTCAAATGTCTCAAATTAGTTGATATGTCCAACAGTACTGAAGAAAAAAAATTTCATGATGTAATTCACAAAAAAAAAAAAGACAGGACTGTTAGATGGTTGAACCCACAGCAGTGACCTGCAGGGTGAACCTGCCCTGTTCAGAGAGAGACCAGCTACTGAAAAACATCTTAATCAGTCAAACAGTGAATCGCACAATTGCTGTGTTACGGGTCTGTGAGAAGCCTTTGAATTAACAATTAACAACTCTTGATTACGTTCTCATAATAGTTCTCGGACCCCTGCGGACGGACACCTGTGGTATTTGGTTTGTTCTATTACAGGGTCAGAGGTAGGAGGTATTTGGTTTGTTCTATTAGAGGGTCAGAGGTAGGAGGTATTTGGTTTGTTCCATTAGAGGGTCAGAGGTAGGAGGTATTTGGTTTGTTCCGTTAGAGGGTCAGAGGTAGGAGGTATTTGGTTTGTTCTATTAGAGGGTCAGAGGTAGGAGGTATTTGGTTTGTTCCGTTAGAGGGTCAGAGGTAGGAGGTATTTGGTTTGTTCTATTAGAGGGTCAGAGGTAGGAGGTATTTGGTTTGTTCCGTTAGAGGGTCAGAGGTAGGAGGTATTTGGTTTGTTCCGTTAGAGGGTCAGAGGTAGGAGGTATTTGGTTTGTTCCATTAGAGGGTCAGAGGTAGGAGGTATTTGGTTTGTTCCGTTAGAGGGTCAGAGGTAGGAGGTATTTGGTTTGTTCCGTTAGAGAGTCAGAGGTAGGAGGTATTTGGTTTGTTCCATTAGAGGGTCAGAGGTAGGAGGTATTTGGTTTTTTCCGTTAGAGGGTCAGAGGTAGGAGGTATTTGGTTTGTTCCGTTAGAGGGTCAGAGGTAGGAGGTATTTGGTTTGTTCCGTTAGAGGGTCAGAGGTAGGAGGTATTTGGTTTGTTCCGTTAGAGGGTCAGAGGTAGGAGGTATTTGGTTTGTTCCGTTAGAGGGTCAGAGGTAGGAGGTATTTGGTTTGTTCCGTTAGAGGGTCAGAGGTAGGAGGTATTTGGTTTGTTCCATTAGAGGGTCAGAGGTAGGAGGTATTTGGTTTGTTCCATTAGAGGGTCAGAGGTAGGAGGTATTTGGTTTGTTCCGTTAGAGGGTCAGAGGTAGGAGGTATTTGGTTTGTTCCATTAGAGGGTCAGAGGTAGGAGGTATTTGGTTTTTTCCGTTAGAGGGTCAGAGGTAGGAGGTATTTGGTTTGTTCCGTTAGAGGGTCAGAGGTAGGAGGTATTTGGTTTATTCTGTTGGCTCTGACCGGTGGTGCACCGATTATTGTCTCGTGTGTATATTTGTTTTCTTTGTCGCTTCGATTTGATACATTCACCACAATTGTGTTGCTGCTCCTCCTAGACCTCAGTGTAAATGTGTTAGAGAGACAAAGGGGGGGGGGGGTATAATAATACATTAGAGCAGTACTACAGAGCAATGTAAACATTCCTATGTACAACCACAGCTCCCTCATACACACACACACACACACACACACACACACACACACACACACACACACACACACACACACACACACACACACACACGTGCTTTGCATACACTCGTCCCTGGTGTTAAGTGAATGGCAGATCTGGAGGAAAGCCAACGGGTTGGGGGTTAGACACTTGTGCATCCAGAGAGGGGTAAGACAGCGAGAGTGTGGGGGAGGGGAGACAGACAGACAGGAAGAAAGGAAGAGAGCACAAGAGGACTCATCAGCTCCACTGGACAGGACAGAACACACACACACACACACACACACACACCCATCCACACCCACACCACCACCATCTGGATAATACTACACAGCACCGCATGACAAGTTCAGCTTCAAATGACCGACTCTAGCCACAGAGACCTCACAGCCTTCATCTACCACCGAGAACCAGGACTGTGTCCCACAGGAACACCACCAGCTCAGAGGACGCCATGCCCACAACCATCGTTTAAACTGTGCCGCCGCTCTGCTGGCCACTAATGAGCACTGCAGGGGTGAGAGAAATAAGCACGAGCTGCACTCATATCTCTCTTGTAGCAGCCCAGTAGTGTGTGATGGAGGGCACAGAAGAGCCAGAATGGGGTGTGTGCAAAAAAGAGCATGTCTGACACAAACTCAGTGTGTGTGTGTGTGTGTGTGTGTGTGTGTGTGTGTGTGTGTGTGTGAGCGCGTGTTTCCATGGGCCAGGGTGTGTATGTGAGACTTTGTGTGCGTGCGATGGCGCACACACGTAGGAGGTATGTGAGGTTCCGTGTGCACAATAGCGTGTGCGTGCGATGGTGCGTGTACCTGAGGTTCCGTGTGCGCGCGACGGCGCGTGTGCCCGAGGTTCCGTGTGCGTGCGACGGCGCGTGTGCCCGAGGTTCCGTGTGCGTGCGACGGTGCGTGTGCCTGAGGTTCCGTGTGTGCGTGCGACGGTGCGTGTGCCCGAGGTTCCGTGTGTGCGTGCGACGGCGCGTGTGCCCGAGGTTCCGTGTGCGTGCGACGACGCGTGTGCCCGAGGTTCCGTGTGCGTGCGACGGCGCGTGTGCCCGAGGTTCCGTTTGCGTGCGACGGTGCGTGTGCCCGAGGTTCCGTGTGCGTGCGATGGCGCGTGTGCCCGAGGTTCCGTGTGTGCGTGCGACGGCGCGTGTGCCCGAGGTTCAGTGTGTGCGTGCGACGGCACGTGTGCCCGAGGTTCCGTGTGTGCGTGCGACGGTACGTGTGCCCGAGGTTCCGTGTGCGTGCGACGGTGCGTGTGCCCGAGGTTCCGTGTGTGCGTGCGACGGTGCGTGTGCCCGAGGTTCCGTGTGCGTGCGACGGTGCGTGTGCCCGAGGTTCCGTGTGCGTGCGACGGTGCGTGTGCCCGAGGTTCCGTGTGCGTGCGACGGCGCGTGTGCCCGAGGTTACGTGTGCATGCGACGGCGCGTGTGCCCGAGGTTCCGTGTGCGTGCGACGGCGCGTGTGCCCGAGGTTCCGTGTGTGCGTGCGACGGCGCGTGTGCCCGAGGTTCCGTGTGCGTGCGACGGCGCGTGTGCCCGAGGTTCCGTGTGTGCGTGCGACGGCGCGTGTGCCCGAGGTTCCGTGTGCGTGCGACGGCGCGTGTGCCCGAGGTTCCGTGTGTGCGTGCGACGGTGCGTGTGCCCGAGGTTCCGTGTGTGCGTGCGACGGTGCGTGTGCCCGAGGTTCCGTGTGTGCGTGCGATGGTGCGTGTGCCCGAGGTTCCGTGTGTGCGTGCGATGGTGCGTGTGCCCGAGGTTCCGTGTGTGCGTGCGATGGTGCGTGTGCCCGAGGTTCCGTGTGTGCGTGCGATGGTGCGTGTGCCCGAGGTTCCGTGTGTGCGTGCGATGGTGCGTGTGCCCGAGGTTCCGTGTGTGCGTGCGATGGTGCGTGTGCCCGAGGTTCCGTGTGTGCGTGCAACGGTGCGTGTGCTCCTGCCTGCTCGGGCTTTGCTGCTTCTCTTCCCTCCCTAACTGAAGGCCTGGAGCTGCCACATTCTTTCAGAAAGAGTACTTAATCTCACACACACACACACACACACACACACACACACACACACACAAGGGTGGGGATATTAATCACAGTGAATTTCCTTCTCATATTCTCACTGGTACTGAGGCACAGAACAAAAGCACACATATGACCCAACTGCAGTAGAGGCAGAAGATCTGAGGGGAACGTGTGCCATTCTGAGGGGAACGTGTGCCTTTCTGAGGGGAACGTGTGCCATTCTGAGGGGAACGTGTGCCTTTCTGAGGGGAACGTGTGCCATTCTGAGGGGAACGTGTGCCTTTCTGAGAGGAACGTGTGCCTTTCTGAGGGGAACGTGTGCCATTCTGAGGGGAACGTGTGCCTTTCTGAGGGGAACGTGTGCCTTTCTGAGGGGAACGTGTGCCTTTCTGAGGGGAACGTGTGCCTTTCTGAGGGGAACGTGTGCCTTTCTGAGGGGAACGTGTGCCTTTCTGAGGGGAAGCCTCCTCTATTTGAGTGTGTCCCTGTGCCTCCGATAGCAGCAGCAGAGCGTTTCCATGTGGATCAGCGGGCACTAGGGCTCAGAGAGCTGTGCACGACTGCCACAACACACACACACACACACACGGGAAAACGTCAGAGTTTCTGCCTGTAAATCATTATACCGATCCCCACTGCAACGCTGTCAGAGAGGAGGGATCAGCCAATCAGATCCTCACTTCAACACTCTCGAAGGGGGAGGGGGGGGGGGGGGGAATCAGCCAATCAGATTAGTTAGGAACCTACAAAGCCACACTGTGCTGTAAACATCCCTCCCCAACTACAGAATCCCCTTAAAAGGCCCCAGTAACTACAGACCACCCTGTAAAGACCTGCTCATCACCACCAGTGTTACAGAACTGCTGGACCCTCAGAGCAGAGGATTATCCCTGTGTGTGTGTGTGTGTGTGTGTGTGTGCGGGGTATAAGAAGTTGCTTACTGAAAAGCCTTTTAAATGAACAGCGTCAACTTCTATATTTGGAACTGAATTTAAATGCAATCAAAAAGAGAGAGATAATACACAACACCACACACACAGACACACACACACACTGTAAACCAGCCCCAGCTTCCTCCCACCTCTAGCCTCTAACAGACACACACACAAATACTACCTGGAATGAAGGCCACAGCGCACACACACACACACACACACACACACACACACACACACACACACACACACACACACACACACACACACACACACACACACGTCCAAACACATCCCTACCAACTTCCCAGTCTCCCTCAACCACAGCCCCCAAACATTGACACTATGATGACCATAATGTTAGAAAACACTCTTTGATTTAGATATCACACACACTTCTCTCAGCACAGAGGGCAAACTAAACATACCAGCGCCAAACCACCAATGCCACAAAACCACCCAACACTACCCAACACTACAATACCACTCAACACCTCAAATGCCACAGAACACGCAACACATCACAGGACCACCCAACGATGCACACCCCACTGTCCACCAGGACCCTCACACACACACACAGACACACACACACACACACCTTACTGTCCTCCAGGACCCTCACACACACACACACATCCCACTGTCCTCCAGGACGCTCACACACACACACACACACACACACACACACACACACACACACACACACACACACACACACACATCCCACTGTCCTCCAGGACCCACACACACACACACACACACACACACACACACACACACACACACACACACACACACACACACACACACACCTCACTGCCCTACAGGACCCCCTCACACACACACATCCCACTGTCCTCCAGGACGCTCACACACACACACACACACACACATCCCACTGTCCTCCAGGACCCACACACACACACACACACACACACACACACCTCACTGCCCTACAGGACCCCCTCACACACACACACACACACACACACATATCCCACTGTCCTCCAAGACCCTCACACACACACACACACACACACACACACACGTGTCATATGGGGAATATTCCAGGCTTGTTGTCTACAGTGGGTATATAGAGGTGTGTACTACTGACTGTAAACTACTGTCTATTAGGCACTATGTAATCAATCATTATTCAAGCTTACGTTGAAGAATGTAACCATAATAAAAGGTTGTTTTCAGACAATGAAAAAGAAACACAGACAGAGGGGGGGAGAGACACAGAGGGGGGGGGGGACATAGAGGGACCACAAGTGTGTGTGTGTGTGTGTGTGTGTGTGTGTGTGCGCATTTACAGATTTTAATGCTTCCCACATGTCAAGGCCATTCTGCTCTCAGGGAGATTCAAACAGGACACAGAAAAGATGCTAATTAAACCCAGTCTCTTCCATACACACTTGCGCATGCGCACAGACACGCACACACACACACACACACACTCACTCGCATGCACGCGCTCAGTTCATTTAAGGATTTAGAAACCAGCTGTCTGCTCTAAATGTGTCTCATGATTCTGCCAGTGTCCGAGAGAGTGAGCACAATACATAAGGACAGTCACACACCGCCGTGACCACTGGTAGGCCATCGCTCGTACGTTCACACACTATTGGCTACAGTTGGTCCTCGGACGGCCATGAGGGAGTTTTCCGATTGGCTGTTCAGTTCAGGATTTGACCCGAATCAATATGATAAAGACAAACTGTATGAGGGTTTCTTTTACATTGTAGCTTAATTGACCGAGGTAGTGGGCTAGACTAACATTGTAGCTTTGTTGTGCTAATCAAGAGAACAGGTGGAGTGTGCACTTAAATTGAAGGATGGAGATTAAGAGAATCAGTCAGAACCCATATTATAAATTATATTATATGTACATATAATTTTTTGTTTTTTAATTTTTCATTATAAGCACAAAATGTCTGGAAGCAGCTTCCTTTAGTTATCTTCTAGGTCAGAACGTACGTGCGTATTGCTAATCAGCTGTAGTCTGTTCTGTTTGGCGTGTACGCGTGTAAACAGGTGTTGAGGAGCAACGGTGAGCTGACGCAAGGTTGCTGAGAGTGTGTGTTACTTCCTCCATGTGCGTTTGCTGTGTGCCTCACACTGTTCACTCGACACCCCCCCCCCCCCCCCCCCCCCCCAACTACCCTTTGCCCTGGAATAAACTACACTTGTTATTTTTACTACTACTTGTACTGGTAATGGCCATGCTAAACGTATGACTGCCAGTTGCCCTTCACATGACCAGAAGATATGAACATGTGCTGTGGAAAAACTGCTTCATTGATCAAACTCAATAGATGTCAATAGATGACAATATTAACCATAATAATGGAGTCAAAATCAAACCTACTTCGACACAACTGTAGTTAATAATGTTATGTAGTACAATAACAAGCAACAGTGAATCGAATCACGAGAAACACAATAAAGACACTAACGCTGTGAAAAAAAGTAATGTTTAAGTAATATTTAAGTGCTTAAGCGAGAAAAAGAATGTGATGTACAAAGCAAGGTATGACATCACCAGACAAGAGCAAAAGGGGGTGTGTCACTGAAAAAGGGGAAGGCTGCATACTTTTCTTAAAAGCAATGGAATCACATCCCAAATCCCTCCTGATAGCTTCCCTGCTGCATTCCCATAGTGTCCTATTTCCCCATGAATGACCTCTGACCTTTCAAACAGGCAGTAAGGTCAAACAGCAAGAGCAAATAAACACTGCTAGAGGCTGAAGAGAGTTATGAGTGAGAGACAGACATATAGAGAGACAGACAGAAGATAGAAGAACAGAGAGAGAGATGGGACATGAACGGAGAGACAGCGAGCAGACAGACAGACGTCCAGACGGAGTGTTTACGTCTGAGTGTGGGGGATCCTTTGCCCGCATGGCTCAGATGTCTCTGCTGCATCAGCGTAAGCGGATGTGAGCGTCTGCTGCACTGCTCCGAGGTTTAGGAGCGTGGGGCTATTTTTATCCCGGCATCCCAGTCCACGCCTCCACAATGCTGCAGCACTGCACTCCGCTCCGCTCCAATGCCATGCAGTAAGGGCTGGAGTTCAGGAGGGCTAACATTCGTTAGTCACCACTCCAGCCAATCAGACGCTTCAGAGATATGAGGGGGCGGGATCTTCTCTAGCCTTCTGGCAGAGTACCACTGAGCGGAGCAACCCTCCAGATTATCCCAGTGTTTCTCCCAGTTTCACACTGGACACAGTGGTGCATGTGTGGATCCTACACAGCAGGAATACATGCTCAGCTACCAATGACCAAACCACCACATACTGGGACGGTGGTTCTCCATTGTTGTCCCGTGGACCCACTTTGTTTTTTTTCTGCTTCGTTTCCTGGTGTCCTGCTCAAACGCACCTGATTCAGCTCATCAGCTCCGTCGTGTAAAGGCCAGAGCCCAGGGGTCCTGCGCTGGGTGCAGGAAGCAGATATGAAAGAGCGCTGGCACAGAACCGAACCGTGCGCCCAGAATCTGTGTCCCCCAGGTGCAGGGAGAGGGGAGGACTGTCCGTTACACGCTGGGTTTGGCAGAGTGAGTCCTGCTCACTGGCCGGCACTAGCGCCTAAATCCGAGAACGGCTTTGGACAAAGTTCACTCCCGCAAACAGGACTGCTTACTGACAACACCAACACTCTGTTCGGTCTGGGTTTATTCGTATTTTTGCAGCCAGTGAATTAGTTTGACGACCAGAAATGTAAAATACCGAAGGGCAAAGCTGAGATTTCCAAAGCCTTGTGTTTTAGCCATCACGCCTCTACCTGCATAGGACCAATACCACAGCTAGTCTAACCCAGGAGACACACTGGCCTACCACAAAACACACACTCTCCGAGACAGCAGTGTCCTAACCCCACCACACTGCGCCAACCGTACACACGTAATATCTCAACACAGCGACACACGTGTGTGTGCAGTGAGTGTGAGTGATTTGTAAACCCCACACCAGATTTATGAGGTGGGCGCCATTCTGCATAATCAGTCTTACGTAACACGTCCCCCTGGGGCCACACTAAACTAAAGGTTAGTAGCGGGACACCGCGGTTAAATGTCTCTAAAGGGTAAACACATGACCACATGGCGGTCACAGGTCCCCCTTTAACAACATGGCGCGCAGGTCTGACCACACCGTCCTCCTGACCACACCGTGTCCGCCAAACGCCTCACTGCACCCGGGCGGCCCTGACGGGACCTCGCGGTGCTTTTGCGGCTTGTGGTGGTGTAAAAAATGCGACATTAAAACTGTTTTACATGCATTATCAGGACGGGAAACATAATTGCAAGTTCAAAGGACCCAAACGTTGGTCTGTTGGGTAATGACACGTTTAACTGGACAGAGGGGTCCGTGTCCACTAGAGAGGACATCCCCGCTTTAAGAGTGGCGGGTCTCCTCGCCTCGTGGTGGGAGAGAGTGGTATCCCGGTAGGGGGCCGGTACCGGGGGAACACTGGAGGTTAAACCGTGATTAACCGGAGTGGACGGACGCGGTACCTGCAGGCGTGGCGCCGAACACACGGACCACGGGGACTTTCTTCACGTCGCTCCGCCTGAACTCGGAGTAACACACGTCCAGGTCCCGCACGGGGCTGCTGGTGTAGTAGTCCGCGCTCACGATGCGCACCGCGAACATGTCGGCCGTGGGGCTCCGCTGGCTACACCTGCTGGACACCGGTCCGGAGTGGACGGGCAAACGGGGCCGAGTTCTGGTCGGTGAGGTTCGGAGGACCGGCAGGGTGAGGCACGGCCGTCCCGAACATCTGCAGGAACCTCCCCGGCTGGAGACTCCGGCTGGAACTGCTGAAACAAGCACGGAGAGAGAAAATGTAGCGACGGTGACGGGTGAGCTGTTTATCACGCGTCCTCGCTACATTTGTTTCTACACATGATGGCTTCCAGAACCGAGACGACCGCGTCCTTCCTCCTGAAGTAAACCAACCCAAACACGGGGCGGGTTTCCACCGTAGCAGCCAGCTAGGTCGGGCTAGTTAGCCCAGTCCGCTAAGTCCAATACGAATGCGCCTGTTTGACTGACCGCGTCCCACGGTTGTTTGAAGCCGTCCCGCACACGCCTCGCCCGTCCGTCGGTCCGTCGGTGTGGGTCCACTCGGGCGGCTCTTGGAGATCCTCCACCTCGTCCTCAACTCGCCGAGCGTCTTCTGCGTGTCTACAGCGCCATCGGCGAGCAGCGCGGCCCCCCCGCCCGTGTAACACGATCGCAGTACTGCCCCATGGCCCCGATCAACACCCCCTCCTCCCCGACACACCCTCCCCCAGCACACGCTCCCTCTCCCCGCTCCCGGTACCGTCCGCTGGCTCGTTTATTGTCCGGACCCCCTTTTCCTCCTCAAACACACCGTCCAGCGCCTCCCAGGGTGCAAAGGCGACTGTTTCACCCTCTGATTACTGGGAGGTGAGACGTGTTGTTGTCGTGGAAGATTAAAACACTTGGTTGTTTTATTTCAATAAGATCCATTGATGAAACGGGAGGACGAGCTGCGCCGAACCGCCCCGGTGAATGTTAATGGGGCAATAGTAGATGTGTAGACTACAGAACCAGCCTTCAGATAGCCTGCACCTTCACTCTTACATTAACCCGCTCAAATGAACACAAGCGTCAGTCTCTACTAGTTTGACAATTACTTTGACATTTTTTTAAGTAAAAATGTCAAATTCACCGACCAAATTAAACAAAAATAATTATAACCAACACCGGAAGGGGCAAAAAGCCGAAGACATTGCTGAATGATGGGCACGTTGGCCAATGACGATGGATAGGAAGTATTTACTTTTTTCCCGTGTACTTGATTGGGCTAAAGAAAAGGCACTTGTTTGATGATTGGCCAGAGGAGGATGAGGGCGGAGTGTTTCCTAGACAGATATGGGGGAGTAGTACGTCCTCTATCGCCCCCTAGTGCCCGTTCACGTGAGCATTTTCGTATTGGAAATAAAACGTAACTGCATACACACACAATAGCGCAGTATAATCTGACGTCTTTCCGCCGACATTCTAGTGAATATATATGCAGCCGGTAAGATTTATGTTCAGAATGAGAAACACACTTCACTTCACTTCCTTTGGTGAGGTTTGTGGGTTATTTTCTCATTATGTGGAGGCATGTTGTGACGTTTAGGTTTAAGGCCAGGTTTTGCCACAAGCCATTTTAACATGGCTGCTGTTTCATGGAACTTGTAGCCCCCCTCGCCAACCCCCTAGGGTCCCTGATCCACTTTACTGTGATTAATCATTCATACACATTCATACCCTTCAGCTGCAGTGTAATATTTTTCCTGATGGACACAGTGTGGACAGTCCTGTTTTGGTGCTGTTTCCCCAGAGGGTGTCCTGTGTCAGTCATCCACAGGGACAAAACCAGCCTGTAGCAAATCACCCCAGACTCGAGCAGCTTCCTTGGCCCTTTCTCTGATCACATGAATTCTGCACAGTTATCTACTCAAAATTTACTCAAATTTAACTACACCAAAGTATGAAAGCATTAAAGTGGCGTTTCTGTGAAGGTGGATGTTTTTTTTCTCAGTGATCTAAAGCACAGAGCAACCAGCATGTGAGATGCGGAGACCTTTGCCCCGTTCATGAGAAAGTGTTCTCCCCATATCCGGGTTTTGTAGTTTGATACATGACTGTTTGACAAGCCTTCCTGAGAACTCTAAATCACCTAAACGCCTGCGGCTTACATTCAGTTCACTATGACTCACCATTGAATCGTTTAGCAAAGACACGACATCACGGTGCACCAGTGTCCCATCAGCCAGTTCACCATACCTCCAGGATAAGATTGAACAACTCTGGAGTTTGTAAATTCTGTCATTGTAATGATTTTGTATTTTAATGATTTGTCCAAAGTACAGCGATTAGTAAAAGGTCAAAACAAAGACAGGCAACAAAAAACAACACTATTTTTGGCTATTTTGTTTGTGATTGATATGTATGTACAGATTGTATACACACAGGAGTTAGGGTTAGGGATAACCCAAGTGTTTCTGGATTATAGTCAGATCACGAGCATGAAGACAAACCTAAATCTGCCCTCGTGTTACTATGAGTAGTAACATTTGTTTTTTCCAGTGAGGGTCAAGACAACTCCCTAATCATGCTGTACCATGATTAGTGTTAGTAATATTTATGAGGCACAGCTAAAAACAACTTGTGTAATTTTGGCAACCAAATGTGTGTTTGTAAAGCATTAAGAGGGTGTAGGAGACACCATGTTTTTAAAGCATTAAGAGGGTGTAGTAGACACCATGTTTATAAAGCATTAAGAGGGTGTAGTAGACATCGTGTTTATACAGCATTAAGAGGGTGTAGTAGACACTGTGTTTATAAAGCATTAAGAGGTTGTAGTAGACATCGTGTTTATACAGCATTAAGAGGGTGTAGTAGACACTGTGTTTATAAAGCATTAAGAGGGTGTCGTAGACATCGTGTTTATACAGCATTAAGAGGGTGTAGTAGACACCGTGTTTATAAAGCATTAAGAGGGTGTATTAGACACCGTGTTTATAAAGCATTAATAGGGTGTAGTAGACACCGTGTTTATAAAGCATTAAGAGGGTGTAGTAGACACTGTGTTTATACAGCATTAAGAGGGTGTAGTAGACACAGTGTTTATAAAGCATTAAGAGGGTGTCGTAGACATCGTGTTTATACAGCATTAAGAGGGTGTAGTAGACACCGTGTTTATAAAGCATTAAGAGGGTGTCGTAGACATCGTGTTTATACAGCATTAAGAGGGTGTATTAGACACCGTGTTTATAAAGCATTAAGAGGGTGTAGTAGACACCGTGTTTATAAAGCATTAAGAGGGTGTAGTAGACACCGTGTTTATAAAGCATTAAGAGGGTGTAGTAGACACCGTGTTTATAAAGCATTAAGAGGGTGTCGTAGACATCGTGTTTATAAAGCATTAAGAGGGTGTATTAGACACCGTGTTTATAAAGCATTAAGAGGGTGTAGTAGACACCGTGTTTATAAAGCATTAAGAGGGTGTAGTAGACACCGTGTTTATAAAGCATTAAGAGGGTGTAGTAGACACCATGTTTATAAAGCATTAAGAGGGTGTAGTAGACACCATGTTTATAAAGCATTAAGAGGGTGTAGTAGACACCATGTTTATAAAGCATTGCCCCTTGTGCAGTGTGGGTTGTGATGCTGGTCCAGGGAGAGAACTGACTGCTCTGTACGGGCCCCAAAACGGGATCATAGTTCCACCTGTTGATGTTACTGTGGTGCACAGTCCTGTGTGCGTGTCATGACTGAGTAGGACACTGTAGTGGAGCTGTGAGGTGTCTACAGGGGTTTGATGACCAGCGTGAGCTCTTTCCCCAGTGGCGGTGGGATGTATCTCTCCTCCCTCAATAATCGCAGGAGGAGATCCTGAGCATCCAGGGGCCAGAGGAACAGACGCGTGCTCCTCAGCCACAGAGGAACATCGCTCTAGAGAGAGAGAGAGAGAGAGAGAGAGAGAGAGAGAGAGAGAGAAAGAGAGAGGGAAACTATATTACTGTTTCATTGCTCTTCAGCTAAAGAAGCACGTCATGTGGTCGCACTGGCCTCCAGAGCAGAAGCCATGCTCACCTGGTTGGCGTTAGGGAAGAGCACCGGCACAAGTCTGAAGTTCAGACAGCGCTGCTGGATGAACTCATTCTGGATCTGGAAACAGAAATCATTGACATGATCGGTCACATTAGTGTGTGCACACAGGGCAGGTGAGAGTGACGGTGTGATCTCACTCTCCGCGCCACCACTGGGCAAGAGGAGAGTGAACCTCAGGGGCTTTTTTACCCCCACTGGTTTCAATTGTTTTTGCTATTATTTGCTTTTGCACTGGAGCCTGGAACTTGGCCTTGCTGCACAGGTGTCCCAGATCCAGTCTGACCAGTAGAACCAGCACTCTAGTGTAGTCACAGCCCATGTCAGCCCATCTGTCTCTCAGCTAGAGACACTTCAGCTGTAATATTTACACATGTACAAATGTACATATTTACGCATATATACATATTCACATATTTATGCGCATATTTGTACATGTACACCATATTGTATATAGTGTACTCATTTACATAATGTGCTATTTTGCATTGAGTACAGGTGTGTAATCTGTGGTGTTTTATGTCACTTTGACTTCCTTCCACAGTTTGTCCTTACACTAGCTTAACTGGTCTGCAGTAAGCAAACATTTACATTCTTAGGAGACACTTTCCAGTACCTTAATTACAGAGCTTTCTCTCCTCTCTCTGACCCGCTGACATTGCTTACAAGAAGTAATTATGATTTGCATCAATGCGTCAGTCATAATGTTATGATTTGTCCTGCAACCTGAATCAGGGGTAGCTCCAAGGCTCAGCTCACTGACATCGTGCCTACGAATAGCTAGATTGGCAGGCATGGCTGATTGGTGGACATGTCGCTGCAGTACTATTGGCTGGTATGGTAAAGCGGCTCTGAAGCTGTAATTTAGCTTTGAATCATTCACTGATAATAATACTGTGAATAATACTGCATGCTGCGAACAAAAAACTCCAAAATGACATACTTGATTGTGTCAGGATGCTGAGGCTTTTGGGTCCTGATCTCAGATGACCAAAGTGTAGCTGACATCATGTGGTACATCATCTGTGGTACAACTCCATCCACATGCTCTCCTGAGTTCCTACCTGATAGGGAGCTCCGCCCACATTCTCACCTGAGAGTGGATATACTTTGTGTGTAGGCCATGCTGGTCGGATCCGTCTCCTTCCACATCGATTTTGTACTTTGGACTGATGGCCACGATGATCAGTACTGACTTCTACAGGATGAAACAGATGCAAACACATACTCAGTCCAGAACATCTGATGAGGAATTCAGTCTGGAATGTCTGGTGATGTATTCGTTTAGAACATCTGTTGAGGAATTCTTACATCTTTTAAGTAGCTGTCCATCCACTTGTTCATATCCATCTGCTGAATTGCATGATCAAAAATATCAATCTGCACGGGAACAATAAGGGACAGTTAAACAGTAATGTCACAAACCACACAGAAGGTGCGGCAGCAGTAGTGATTATCCAGGCACTCACAGCAGGCCTGAAGCCATGGTGGATCAAAAACTTCACAAATGGAATCATTTCTGTGGCAGTGTCCACGGAGTAGGTGATGAAGACAGTTCCTGAAAATTCAGAAAATTTCAGCTGTATGCATGAAAGAAATATGCAAATTCCACCTGATGTAAACAAGGCAGCTGTGAAAGTGTTTGTAAAGGTCATTCATTTTGCATCACCACACATCTTTAGTGGTCAGTAACAGGGTATCAGTAAACACTCCAGCTGGAAGGGCTCTTATTAAACCACACTTGCTGTCTGTAGTAATTCTGCACTAGACAGAGTTGGATCAGATAAAAAAAGCCAAATTATACATAAGAACCGGATGACATAGAAGAGCCTGATTAGTAATTCTCAAAATCTTTTTTAAAAGCCTCTGAGAAGACCAGAAAACCAGACCAATCAAAAAACCATTAAGATCTACAGTGGTCCAACCATAAAACCTTTAGTATTACAGTGGTCCAATTAATCTACTACTACAGCTTTTCATTCATTGGGCCAAAGCTTCATAGGTTTAGAGCTGTGAATTGTTCCAGTCCATTGAAAAATAATAAATAAATAACATTTTCTTTCTATTCTGTTTTGACATGACTCTTTTGTCAAAACTAAATATGAAATGTTTTGGACCTAATAAAAGCAGTCACAACAGTGAAAGCCCAAATGAGATGAGATGTTCATTGAGATGTTCAACTATACATGAGGAAGAGTGAGGTATACATGAGGAAGAGTGAGGTGTGGGAGACAGCAGCAGAAAGTGGCTACATCACTCACGGCAGTTATCCGGGAGACTGATGGTCCTCTTCATTTCCTGGAAAGGAGCTTGGCTCGCACCGATTGGCTGAGTTGGAAGGTGACAAACCTTCATGAGCTCTCCTGCAGGTGCTGGGCACTGGGGCGCTGCCATGGGAACTACTGGTGTAGGGAGTAATCGTCTGTAGAGTCCCATGTGGGTTACACTCAGTTCATTAATTCATTCATATTTACAGTCACTTGAATCAACACAGTATGAATTTGTGGTTGTATATGAAGATGAATAAAACTCTGAAATTACTATAAACGTGGTATAATACAGATATAATGCATCTTACTGTACACCTACACCTACACTCACCGGCTACTTTATTAGGTACAACTTTATTAGGTACAACTTTATTAGGGACCCCCTTTTGTCTTCAGAACTGCCTTAATCCTTCATGGCACAGATTCAACAAGGTACTGGAAACATTCCTCAGAGAGCCTGGTCCATATTGACATGATAGCATCACGCAGTTGCTGCAGATTTGTACAGTGAACTCATTGTCGTGTTCAAGAAACCAGTCTGAGATGATTTGCGCTTTATGACATGGTACGTTATCCTGCTGGAAGTAGCCATCAGAAGATGGGTGCACTGTGGTCATAAAGGGATGGACATGGTCAGCAACAATACTCAGGTAGGCTGTTGTGTTGACACGATGCTCAGTTAGTACTAATGGGCCCAAAGTATGCCTGGAAAATATCCCCCACACCACCAGCCTGAACCATTGATACTTGGCAGGGTGGATCCATGCTTTCATGTTTTGGACACCAAATTCTAACCCAACCATCCGAATGTCAGAGCAGAAATCGAGACTCATCAGACTAAAGTTTT
Organism: Brachyhypopomus gauderio; assembly: GCF_052324685.1. Taxonomy (NCBI): domain Eukaryota; kingdom Metazoa; phylum Chordata; class Actinopteri; order Gymnotiformes; family Hypopomidae; genus Brachyhypopomus; species Brachyhypopomus gauderio. The sequence goes on from NC_135219.1 coordinate 6,277,318, forward strand.
TCCAATCTTCTATTGTCCAATTTTGGAGAGCCTGACAGGAGGCACCCGGTGTGGTCTTCTGCTGCTGTAGCCCATCCATAGTTCAATGTGTTGTGTGTTCAGAGATGCTCTTCTGCATGCCTCGGTTGTAACGACTGGTTGTTTGAGTTACTGTTGCTTGAACCAGTCTGGCCATTCACCTCTGACCTCTAGCATCAACAAGGCATTTGCACCCACAAAACTGCTACTCACTGGACATTTTCTCTTTTTCTGACCATTCTCTGTAAACCCTAGAGATGGTTGTGCATGAAAATCCCAGTAGATCAGCAGTTTCTTAAATACTCAGACCAGCCAACAACCATGCCACATTCAAAGTAATTTAAATCACAATTATTCCCTGTTCTGATGCTCAGTTTGAACTGCAGCAGATCATCTTGGCCATGTCTACATGTCTAAATGCATTGAGTGTCTGCCATGTGATTGGCTGATTGGACATTTGCGTTAATGAGCAGGTGGACAGGTGTACTTAATAATGTGGCTGGTGAGTTTATGAGAAATATAGAAAATGTAAGAACAGGACCTATTACCACATTAACACAATTCTGCGTTATGGCTTGTACTTCTGTGCTAGATTGCTCCATTTTTCATGTGTTTGTTATCTGGCCTATGTATGAATGCATGAGTGTGTTACCTGGCTTGTGTGTTCTGCTGGTAGATTGGTGTGTGTTGTGGGGGCTGGGGATAGTTGTGCCAAATCTGAGATACAGGAGGGTGCTGACACAGACAGGGCCTGGGGCACTGTCTGTGTCCTGCATCGAGGGCTGAAAATCACACACACACACACATTAACACGTATGCACATGCGCGCACGCACACACACACACACACACACACACACACACACACGCACACACAAAGAACTACCCACATATGTACACCCAGACATGTAATACCCTCTGTTTCTTGCGTTTGCTCTCACCCTGTGTGTTGACTGGGCATCGGCTGGGCCCAGGGGCGTGTCTGCACACGGCTTCATTCACGTCAGAGCGAAGAGAAAGGGGCAGTTCAAAGCCTTCTTCCACCTCACTGGGGGGGTTCCACTGGGGGGGAGCATGATCACTGTAGTGGTCTCGATGGAACATATATGATAGGTCTTTACATAAATTGTCCTCTAGGGGGAGCCATGGGTGGCTAGCAGGATCAATGGGACGGCGGGAAGGATGTGAGCGCAGTCCGCCTGGTGGTTTGAATGAAAATGACACAGGCCCAGTGCCCTTTGACCCCGTTGTAGAACTCCTCAAATAGTTTTGTGGGTATTCCTCTTCAACATCCTTAACAGTGACTCCTCGGGCTCGCCCGTCTTCTCTGACATTATGAGAATGTGCTGAGCACTGCTGACACACCGGCCAGGCTAAGTTCAGAGACGATGATGTCATTGACTCATCAGTCTCAACTGGTACACTTAGATGAGGGCAAGACATCTCTTAGATTAAAAAAAGAAAGAAAAAGTTAATACAATAAACTAAGGAAAGAAGGAATAGTTTTCTCTGGCGCAGATATCAAAATAATCAGCGCCGTCTTCGTTTTCTCCGAACTCAAGGATTCATATTGCGCCTGCGCAGAAGCCGCTTCGGGGACATGTTTGGTCATAACTTAGAGACTAACAAATGTTCGTTTTACTTTAAAACCTAGTGCATGCCTTGCTAACGTATTAAATAAGTAATACGGAGTCCCTGAATGTGGCTTGGCCCAAGCCAACCTGCTGTTTAATGGCGAAGCGCTGTACGGTACGCTGTGAGCTGCACGATCAGTCGCGTGAAGCAGCTGCTGCGCGCTCCCCGGCACGCGCGCACCCCCGCTGCTGTGTTCGCCTAGACTCCCCCCTCACCTATTATTTGTTTGTTTGTCCAGGTACAGCGATTTGCTTGGTTGTAAACATGACGCAAATCATTACAAACTCATTCGAGGTTATAAATTAGCATACGATGAAAAGTATTACTTCAATATTTAATCACATTCAAACAGGGAGGAGGCTACAGTGTTTTTTTTATTACTGTACCCACAAAAAGTAGAATTAACCAAATAAATAACATTGTTGCAAGCCGTTGCCGTTTATTTACAATGATACGAGTGAAATAACATTACATAGATTTTATTATTGCCAGTCTTTGGTTGAAGACCTCTTACCTGTTTTGGACCGAAGGTACGTGTTCCGGCCTGGTAAAGGCGTTCGGCTCGCTTCAGGAAGCGTTCCCTGTTTTCGGTTCTTTCAGGAAGTGTAAGGTAGTTTCCACAGCCATTTTATGCAAATTCTGAAACGTGTAGTTCGGACCCGTCAAGTGTGTCGTTCTTATCTGTTGTTGATTAATGAGGAGATTAACTCACCAACCATACGACTTTACTCCGGATTATTTTCACATTCAGGTCCTTACCTTTTGGAGATTTTTTTAAAAACTTCACTTTCACATTATTTCATGGGTGTCATCTCGTCAGTGATTGTGCAGGATGTGCATTAATACATTTAATTAAAAGTACACATACGAGAAGAATATGTATATTTAAGAATACACATTTGAGTACAAACAAACAGGTTAGTTGTATTCTAAACGATTTAAAAATATTAATTAAGAAAAGTGCCAGAATATAAAACACAAGACAAAAGTTATAGAATGCTCTCTCTCTCTCTCTCTCTCTCTCTCTCTCTCTCTCTCTCTCTCTCACACACACACACACACACACACACAGAGTGATGTGTAAAGTGAAAGCTACTTATTATGACTATATTGTTTATGTGACTAATTAATAAAATGAGCAGCCATGCTGATCTCTAATTTATAGTGAGATTCCTTCTTTAATGCAAAGGGGTCATATATACAGTGTTGATCTTGTGATAAAATTACTGACAAATGTGTATGAAATGCGGTCTGATGTAGAGTGTTGTTGTGGGCTTTCACGTCCACAGCTCCACCCATTCAGTTAAGAACCCCACCCCTGCGTTCAGTCATAGGTTGGAGGAGTCTAACCTGTTCCTGTGTCACTGAATAGGCACTATAGTGGTAATAACAGAGAACTTTATTTAAACAATTACATGCCCCCTGTTGGCAAAAGTAGTAAAATTTAAATTACACAGCAACAATGACTCTCACCTTCTGTTCCCAAAAACCTGCTTCACACTTGTTATTTAACAGTTTAAATCTTGCATTCGATGAAGAGCAGGACGTGTGAGTGTGTGTGCGCGTGCCTAAGTTGTAATTTAGCTGGTTTTATGTGTTTTCTATGCAGAGGTGGACATTTCAGGTTCAGAAAGTAAAAGTCATCACCAAGATTTTGATTTAAATTTTACCTGGTGTGCATTATTTAGAAAATCCAGCAAGCTTGAGTAAAATCCTGGGAATGAGTTTTACTTTCTGAACCTGGAATGTCCACCTCTGTTTCTAGGCAACTAACATTCCGAAAGATCCAGTTCGTTACGAACACACACTCTTGTGCGATGTGCTGTCTGGCCATGTGGGACGCGGAACACACGCCAGACTGCTGAAACGTCGCAGCTTGGTGAGGACGACAGTGACGGGGTCCCGTGTGGCCGCGCCCTTGTGCGCAGACACGGAGAACACCCTCATGGTAGTGTGTGTGAGGAGCGAGCCCAGCTCCCGGGCCCTGCTCCGACACGCCAGCGTGTTGAGCAACTCCTGGCGGAAGCGCCGGCTCACCACGCAGTACAGCAGGAAGTTGGTTCCTGAGTTCAGGTTGTGCAGCATGTTGGCGACGTCGCTCACCACATTGATCGGGATGGTGTAGTCGTTGCGGTCGAAGGTTCCGTGGTTGTAGGTGGTGCGCAGGATGCAGTAGGTGACGTAGCGCGGCAGGGTGAGCACCACGAACGCAGCCGAAACGGTGGCGAGCAGCAGCAGCGTGCGTCGCACGGTGCCACGCGTGCTCACGTGCGCCTGCATCGTCCGCCGGTCCTCCCTAGTGAAGAGACGGGCGGTGGAGAGCAGGTGGTGCGCGATCAGGCCGTTGAAGAGGATGACGAGCAGGATGGGAACCCCGCTGGAGAGGAAGGAGATCACCCAGACGACCACGGTGGAGTAGAGCGCATCACGGTACAGACACTGCGTCTCCACCTGCCCAGACACCGCCTCCACCTGCCCAGCCTGTGTCGTGTTCACCTGCAAGGGTGGAGGACCAGGTGGGAAAAGGTACTATTGTTAAAAGAAGAGCAAATATTAAAAAGTGTAAACTCGCGTTTTAGATGCTGGGGCATCTCACCTGGATGACCTCATAGATCCAACAGGCAGGGACGGACGCCACATGCGAGAGCAGCACGATGGCGGTGCAGGTGAGCAGCGCATGGCGGGCCTGTAGGGGGCGCTCACGCCCGGCCATGGCCCGCAGCACCAGGAAGCGCTCCACGGTGAAGGCGGCCACCAGCCAGGCGGAGCCGAAGAAACTGGCGTACTGCAGGAAGCTGCTGAGGCCGCACCAGGGCTGCGTGTCCCAGAGGGGCTCCGCCTGCAGGAAGGTGAGGCTGAGCTCCAGCAGCACCACCCACACCAGGTACCAGGTGTCCGTCAGCGCCAGGAAGCTCAGGTACACCCTCGCCGAGGCGGACATGCCACACTTCCGGCAGCAAATCATGTAGAAGGTGAAGAGGTTGGCTGGACGGGCCGGAAGCAGAGAGAAAGAGAACGGACAGGGCCCGGTTGGTCTCGGTGATGAACACCAGCCTTGGCCAGCAGGTGGCGCTATGCTATCCTTCTTGCAGGCATCCTGATTGACTCTTGAACATTTGGTACCACTGGGGTCCAAACCCTGAGATGGACCCCAACTTAACACACACTCAGATGCACAGACATGCGCGCACACACACACGGTTTGGTGGATGATGTATATATAATATATAATAATGTATATTATATTGTATAAAATGTATGTATTATGCTATCCTTCTAGCAGGCATGTATACGCTCACCGGCCACTTTATTAGGTACACCTTGCTAGTACCGGGTTGGACCCCCTTTTGCTTTCAGAACAGCTTTTAAACAGCCATAAATTCAACAAGGTACTGGAAATATTCCTCAGAGAGTCTGGTCTATATTGACATGATAGCATCACGCAGTTGCTGCAGATTTGCCAGCTGCACATCCATGATGCGAATCTTCCGTTCCACCACATCACAAAGAAACCAGTCTGAGATGATTCGCAATTTATGACATGGGGCGTTAGTAGCCATCAGCAGCCATCATGACTGTGGTCATAAAGGGATGGACATGGTCAGCAACAATACTCAGGGAGGCTATGGCATTGACAAGATGCTCAATTGGTCCTAATGGGCCCAAAATGTGCCAGGAAAATATTCCCCACATTTCACCACAACCACCACATTTGGTTGACACCAAATTCTGACCCTACCATCCGAATGGTACCAGCAGAAATCGAGACTCATCAGACCAGGCAACGTTTTTCCAATCTTCTATTGTCCAATGTGGTCTTCTGCTGCTGTAGCCTATCCGCCTCAAAGTTCAACATGTTGTGTGTTCAGAGATGCTCTTCTGCATGCCTCGGTTGTAACGACTAGTTATTGGAGTTACTGTAGTTTTTTCTATCAGCTCGAACAAGTGTGGCCATTCTCCCGTGACCTCTGGCATCAACAAGGCATTTGCGCCCACAGAACTGCTGCTCACTGGATCTTCCCCATTCTGATGCTCGGTTTGAACTGCAGCAGATCGTCTTGGCCATGTCTACATGCCTAAATACATTGAGTGTCTGCCCTGTGATTGACTGATTCGACTTTTGCATTAATGAGCAGTTGGACAGGTGTGCCTTGTAACGCAGTAGGATTCAGTAGCAGAACCCACCAAGGGGATAGTAGTGACAGACGGGAACCCAAGTGTCGGCTCACACTAAATAAATAAAATAATAAAGATTGCTGAATAGCGAGAACGGCAGAAGAACACTGAGGGAGACGGTGAAAAGAAACAAACAGAAAATACGCAGAAAACTCATTGCGTGAACCAAAATTCAACCATAGAAACAAATACTAAACGCAAACACAAAAGACGCGGAATATGGGAACGTAAAACCAATAAACACATGACGCCAGGGGAAGTAACTGGCTGGCTGGCAAACGCCGCAATGAACAGAAAACAAAATGAAAACTAGATAGAGAAATAATAGCGGACGAAACTTGAGGGAGGCCAGGAAGCGGCGCAGGACTAAAGCACTCGAATAAGCAAATGCTCAGAGCGAGAGACAAATGTGATGAGACACCAAGTAGACAACATGAGAACAGAGAGAACTGGCTGACAACCAAACAATATGGAGGCCAAATAACTCAGCTGTAAGTTGCCACAGCTATCCTCCTAAAGTAGCAAAGAAGACAGCTGTGGCTCATCACTGCTGATTATGGGAGCGCCTCCCTGTGGCGGCAGGAGGAAGCACACTGGAGCCAGCCCTGACATAGCTAATAAAGTGGTCGGTGAGTGTATATCATATGTAGGCCTATATGATATACATATTATAATATACATATGTATGTATATCATGAACATACAATGAGTATTACATTACTCTTTAGTGTCTGCTTTATTTTTTAGCACAAATAACAAACCTCAAAAAAGTCACATTTGTGTTGCAAGGGCTAAATTATTTATTAATTACATCGAAGTATTAATACAATTAATTGAATAATTATAGTAAAAATGTTTTTATTCACCCCTAATCTCTTGCCTGTCCTCATATCTCCCCTTTTGCTGGATATTAGTAGTCACACACCTGGAATACCCACAATGCACAGCAATGGGTAGTACACTTTCTGAACATCCACAAAGATCATCGATCCATCCATCTGCTCTGGGTCAACAGATGTCCAACGCTAGTGCTGCAATAAAGCCATTATGGAAGGACTCTTTAGATGCGCACACACACACACACACACACACACACACACACACACACACACACACACACACATCCCATCAATCTTTGGTTCATTGAAATGACAGAGTCACTCTTAAATGCAGCTGCTGATCAGACGTGCATGGTTTAGATGAGAAAGGTAAATGTCTATGGTGGGATTTGCTTCCACTTGCTTTCATATTATTAGACTTTCTCTTTCAGTATCTGAACTTTGGACCTTTGAAGGAGCAACTTGATCTGCTCTGGGCTGCAGGCACATGGTCCCGCCCCCTCACATGGACCACAGGCACATAGCCCCTGCTTTGGGCTGCCATATAGCCCCACTTCCTTAGCTGTTGAACCAGTCATGGTTACCAAGGAAACCATGGAACATCCAGATAACACCTCATCAACCCCAACCCTCCCTGTTTTTCATGTCTCAATCTATTACTGACACGATCAAATCCAGAAAGGCTTAGTAACAAAGAAAACTGTTTTTTTCAGAAGTTTAAACTATACCGAGCCAAACATGCAGACATAGGCAATCCTGAAATACATCTGTTCCGCCACTACAAGTTTCCTCTCCGTGCGGCGTGAGGATGAGGGCATACTGTATTACTGTTCAGGCTCTAAATTAATGAATGGTGGTTAAACCGAGAGAAACTCTAATCATTTCACTTTTCAAGCTTGTAAACAGGTTTTAAATGAGCAGTACAGGTTTATCTGAATCAGGTCAGATTCTGACGGAGAACAGAACCAGAGTGACAGAAACAAAACCCAAATGTACATTCCTATCAAACACCAGCAGGCTACATTCATCTGTCATTGTGTTAAAGAATAATTCACTGCAAATAAAGTTATAAAAATGTTATACCAATAACCAGCAAGTTTATAAGTCTGAGGTGTACTCACTCTGATGGAGATTATAAGTCTTGAGGTGTACTCACTGGTGGGGGGAAACCATTTGATTACAGAACAATCAGACCAAACGCAAAGGCTCAAAACTTACCTCGAGCATTTACACATACACATGTACACGCACACACATTTACACACCTACTCACACACACCTCCACTCACCCCCATGCAGGTGGGCCTGGAGATTAGCGCATGAGCGCACAGCAGATTAGCGGAACGGAGAGAAGAGCCTCGTGAATGACAGGAAATGGTTTTCTGCATTATTGATCGAGTGATAAGAGGTGTCACACAAAATTGATTTGCTAAAAAGGAAGAGAGAGGTTCCTTGGTAATGGCATAAAAGGAAAATGGGTTTTTACTGTTATGGAAATGGTACTGAGATTGACAAACTAATATTGCATAACTTGGAGCTCAGAGCTTTAAAGACGGTGGAGATGGTTGTGGGTGTTAGTGACTCCTGGAGTGATGCTGATGGTGCACTTCTACATCATCGACTCCGTCCTCACCTCCTCCATCACCATTCGGTGCACTGCGGCTACACTCTGATGGGACGGTGACTGGCTACGACCTCCCGAACCCTCCAGCCCCTGCGTCCCTTCACTGAGGTGAGCAGGCAAGATCACCACGGCGCCTTCATAACCTGGACATCTCCAACACGCTCCCCTCCAGCAAGAGGCCGAGGTCCGTATGGACCAAAGCCTCGCACCACCTCGGCCTGCCCAATCACAGCCAGCTTCATTCACAAGCTCCGCCTCCCTCACTGGGACTCACAGCCCTGGGACTATATGGCACACCACGTATGTCTAATCTCTTATAAAGAGGACATTATCCTGTGAGCTCTTCGGTCTATATACACACCTATTTTATATACTGTATTCTCTTTTCTTTTTCTATTCTCACAGCAATTGTGCCAAGTCAAATTCCTAAATGTGAAAATGTATTTGGCCAATAAACAATTCTGATTGAGCTCCTGCTTAGTACACATGCTGTTTACTGGCCTCTGGCTCCCTCTAGTGGCTATGAGTAACAGACATTCAGGACAGCTACTTCAAAATTACACATACAAGGACACTGAACACAAACACAGCCCTTGTTGAAGGTCTCACAGAATTCACAGGCATGTAGAGAGTGTAAAATATTTATTTCCAAATGGCAAATCAACGTGTTAACAAAAGAACCTGTAAAAGCTGAATGGAAATGCTAGTGTGGATGAAACACGTGTTGAGGACATTTTCACGTGCCTGGTGTGATACCTATTCACTCCCACACAAACAAGGAGAAACGCTAAACCATCACCCCCACAAGGTTCCCCTGAATCTCCAAACAATTCATAATAAATCTATCTTCGGTTAAATACTATATATTATGACAAAAAAGAAGCAAAACGTAAAAATGTAAAATGTCCACCCTGGTAAGACAGAGAGATTTTAAAGGTGTGGAGTTGGGTGTGGTGCTCCATTGAGGGTGCGGTTGTCGTGGTGATGGGGTGGGGTCAGGTTGTATCCATCACTCCTCCCTGTGCTTAAGTCAGGAAGCTCTGTGTTGTACCATAGTCTGTGTATCCATGGTGATGACACCTCTCCTGCCTTAGTTCATTTGATCTGTTTCAGTCAAGTCAGTAGATTTCCTTCAAAAGTCTTGCTGTACATTGGACTGATGACTTAAAAATGTCAACATGTCATAAAAATAACTTCTGTAATTAGGCAAACACCTATGGCTTTAAGAGTAATGAAAAACAAAGCTCCTTAGACCAAAGAAAACACTGTGCAGATGGTGCCTGGTGGCTTAGCCACATTAAAATGGTCCTGTGAAAGCGGGTAGATCCTGACCAGATCCTGGGCAGATCCCAGCCGTCCAGCCGTTCCGCAGCAGATGTGAGCCCGGCAGAGCAGGGCAGGGGCCACCGATGCACTTTCACCCTTCATCTGACCATTTCTCTTCATACAGTATTTACCATGATTACTGTTAGCAAAATTGAACAATGACAGAGGAAAAACTACAAATGCAAGAAGAAACCAAGCAAACAAAAACAAACCAGCACACAGAATAGAGGCGGGAGAACAGAAAGGGCTGAACTGAAGCATTTGAGCAGAAAGAAGTTTCATATTTACACTGACTCCAGGCATTCACACCTCTGCTGTTTCCTACATCCCACAATCCCTTTCAGTACCACCAAGGCTCCACAGCGCACCCCCCAACTGTTCAGATCTGGCAGTCCGAATGTGTGCGTACTGCGGAGCGTCGGCGTGAACCACCTGCCCTGCTGTTCTCCGCTGTGCCGAGGGCTCGGTCAGAGGAGCGCAGTCCGACAGCTCATCCAACTGTGCAAAAACCTCCAGAGGGGGCAATAGAAGGTGCATGGGGAAGTTAGAGGTTGTCCCCAGGCTGGTACTGGGGCTCCGTGGCGGTGAAGTAGTCCTCCAGGAAGGCCTGCAGGTACTCAAAGGTTGGCCGCTCTTCCGCATCTTTCTTCCAGCACTGTACCATGAGCTCATGTAGGGAGCTGGGGCAGTCCTGGGGACACAGCATGCGGTAGCCTCTCTCCACCTGCTCCAACACCTCGCGGTTATTCATCCCTGTACACACACACGCACGCGCACACACACACACGCGCACACGCACGCACACGCGCACGCACACACACACACACACATTACATTAACACCATAATAAATGACTTTACAGATAATGATGAACAGCAATTTTGCATTTTTCTTCCCGAAAAGGGCACAGATGTGCAGGTGTGCAGAGATACAGGTGTGCATGTATGCTTAGGTGCAGCTATGCAGGTGTACAGGGATACAGGTGTCCGGTAAATCCGATAAGACTGAGGTGTTACTTCCTGGACCCAAATCTACAAGAAGCAATTGGTCTAATTTTCCTCTTACTCTAGATGGTTTTTAAGTAACACTTAAACACTACTTCAAAAAGCTTATGTGTTTTGATCTTTCATTTAACACGTTTGCAATGTCACTAAAGCTGCCTTTTTACACACGCCGCTACAAAATAAATAGGTATATCTTTCTGACTTGGTCGTCTTATAAGTAGCTCGCAAGCTGAAAACTTGTGGGCACCCCTGCATTAGTCCTACTCTCTCGGTGCTGCACTGGCTTCCGGTTAAATATTGAATTGATTTTTTAAATGTTCTGTTGACCTATAAGGTGCAACTTCTTGTGAATTCATTGCATACTATAACTCAGTGGTTCCCAAACTTTTTCTGCTGTGCCCCCCTTTAGTAGATGAGAATATTTTTGTGCCTCCCCTACACACACCCTCCCCATACTGACACATGTGCACGTGTTTTACTTCCAAGCTCCGCGCCCCCCCCTGCAATAGCTCCGCGTAGGGGTGTGTGATATGACGATATAAAATCGTAAATGGCGATAATGAGTGGAGAATCGCAGGCGATCTACCAAATTAGAGAAATCATATCGACTTTCCCAATCAGCGCAATGACTTTTATGCTGGTTCCCGCCGATGCTGCAGACGTAGGGCGTAGGACTGACCAATCACAGCGAACTGTGCATCTTCCACGCCTCCATGTTGTGTTTGTAAAAACTAAAAGTGGACAGCCATGGCTGAAAGCCATACAGAGGAGCTGGTAACGAAGAGGAAATTTACCTCTGTAATATGGAATTGGTTGGGATTTTCTTCCACTGACCAAGACCAAACTTCAGCGTAAGGTGTGTGTAAGGTGTGCAAAGAACATGTAAAAATGTCCGATGCCAGTACAACAAATTTATTCAATCACTTGAGACGTAGGCATCCCAAGGAATATGCCGAAAGTGAAACAATGCGGGCAGCGGGGGCAGCCACCTCACAAGCTGCAGCCTCGGGGGTTTATGCTTTCACGAGTGACCGTAGCGTGCGACTCCGCACACCTCACGCGAACTCCCACGAACGGCGGAGGCGTTTATACAGGTACTTAAACTTACCGCATCACTCCACGTTCTTTGCAGTGTTGTCCGAAACGATATGTGGTAGTATAAAGAAACACCCCTCGAAAACAGGAAGAAACATTTACCTGATGAATTTTAATGTTGTTTTGTGTTCCAGGTTTGAAAAGTGCTGGAATTTAGGCTAAATTACTTGAAAATACTTGAAAGTGTAACTACTTCGTTTCACAACAAATAGCTGTCTGACTGAACAGTTCTCTTGTATTACGTTAACAAATATGAGCCTCTTGTAATTCCAGGACGAAACATGAGAGAATGTGAAGACGTTAAGATTGGCCGTTTTGAAAATAAACAACCATTAAATAATGTGATAAAAAGCTAATTATTTCGAATCATTTCGACTATATGTATAAATATAAATAAAATTTAACTTAATTAAGTTTAATGTGCTGGGAAATATTGTATATTTAGTGCAATAGTGCACTTTATCAGTGTCACTCATTAAAATCTGCTTAGAAAGAAGGCGTTGTAGCCCCCAATTTTTTTGGATGGAATATCGTGATAAAAAATCGAAATCGTGATTTTATACAAAAAAAATCTACTTGTATTCACGATCTCATTCTTTCGGTCATTACCCAGAGCTTGTGACCATAGGTGAGAGTCGGAACGTAGATTGACCAGTAAATTGAGAGCTTTGCCTTTTGGCTCAACTTCACCACAACGTTCCGGAACAGCGTCCGCAACACGGCAGCCGCAGCATCCAACCGCCTGTCAATTTCTCATTCCGTCCTCACTCGTAAACAAGAACCTGAGAAACTTGAACTCCCCCACTTGCAGCAAGGACTCACTCCCGACCCAGAGAGGGCACTCCACCCTTGTCCGACTGAGTACATTTACATATTTAACCTGCATTTTGTATCTTGGTTACATGCTTCTACAAAGACAATTCCATAAAAGCACCAAGAAAAATGGTCTGACTTGCCAGTGGATGTGCTGATGCCGCCTCCTACCTGAGGCCCAACATCCACATTGTGGACACTGTGCTCGGTCTAGAAGTAAAATTATAAAAATTAACTGCTGCTAGCTGGGCAGCCCAATGGAGGATGGGTTCTCTTTTGAGCCTTGGTCGTCCCAAGGTTTCTTCCTAATCCCTGTGGAGTTTTTCCTTGCCACTGTCGCCCCAGTCTTGCTCATTAGAGATCTGGACCCATGCGTTTGTAAACCTGCTTTGTAACAACATGTGTTGTAAAAAAGCACTATATAAATAAAATTGACCTGACAGGTTTGCGGGGATACATTGCTTTGCTGATGACACCCAGCTAATTCTTTCCTTCCCACATTCTGACACCCAGGTTTCTTGGTGTATCTCAGCATGCTTAGTGGATATTGCTCCTCTGCAACATTTGGAGAATATGACCCTTTCTTTCACAGGAAGCTACCCAGGTGCTTGTGCAGTCTCTCATCATCTCACAGCTGCGTGTCCTCCACTACGGGTCATCAGACCTCTACAACTGATCCAGAATGCTGCAGAATGCTGGTCTTCAATCTCCCTAAGTTCTCATGTGACTCCTCCACTGCACTCTCTTCACTGGCTTCCAGTTCCACTGGCATCAGATATAAAACCTTGATGCTTGCATACAAAGCCAAAAACAGACCAGCCCCTCCCTACTTGATGTCCATGGTCAAAGCCCGATCCGTACCACGAGCACTCATTCCTGTAGTTTAGTAGTAGTCTGGCTCAAGGGTATCGTATCTTGAAATCAGACCGGACTTATTTATTATGAAATAAATGAGCTAATATGCATAAATTAAATAATGGTCGGCCCCCACACAGTTTCACTTTACTAGATCTGGCCGTCATTGCAAAACGTTTGGACACCCCTGATGTATTCTGTGAACAGATGCAAAGCACTGTGTAAGTCGCTCTGGATAAGCGTCTGTGAAATGCCCTAAATGTCCAGGGTTCCAGATGTTTAGGTTTGCAGACATACAGATGTGCAGGTGCGCTGCTGAGCAGGTGTGCGGGTGACGTCCACACCTGGGTAGGGCACTCGCCCTTTAGTCACCAGCTCCGTGAGAAGGATCCCGAACGACCACACATCTGATTTGATGGTGAACCTGCCATAGAGGGCTGCCTCAGGGGCTGTCCACTTAATGGGGAACTTTGCACCTGCAACACACAGACCAAGTATTTCAGGAACAGCGGGATGGGTGTGTGTGTGTGTGTCTATCGCTACCGCTCTCTCACCTTGTCTGGCTGTGTACTCATTGTCTTCAATCAGTCTGGCCAGACCAAAGTCAGCAATTTTGCACACTAGATTGTCTCCAACCAGGATGTTGGCGGAGCGTAGATCTCTGTGGATATAGTTCATCCTTTCTATGTAGGCCATGCCAGCGGCCACCTGAAACACACACACACACACACACACACACACACACACACACACACACACACACACACACACACACAGTCACATAAGTGCTTACACTCTTCTGGTGGATTCCCAGCTCCTCATTGGAAAGTGCACTGCATGCTGGGATACCTGAGCAGCCATATCAACAAGGTTGGGCAGCTTCAGGGCTCGTCCCTCTCCGTCCTTCAGGAAATCCAGCAAACTCCCTGCAAGCAATTGACAGGACAGAGCAGATTAAACAACAGGCTAAACAACAACAGGCTACACAACAACAGGCTAAATAACAGGCTAAACAACAACTGACTAAATAACAACAGGTCAATAACAGGCCAAACAACAACTGGCTAAACAACAACTGGCTAAACAACAACATGCTAAACAACAGGCTAAACAACAACAGGCTAAACAACAACAACATGCTAAATAACAGGCTAAACAACAACAGGCTAAATAACAACAGGCTAAATAACAACTGACTAAAAAACAGGCTAAATAACAACAGGTTAAATAGCAGGCTAAATAACAACTGATTAAACAGCAGGCTAAATAACAACAGGCTAAATTACATTAGGATAATCATAAACAGACTAAACAACAGGATAAACAACATCATAAACTTAAACAGACTAAACAACAATGTGATAAACATCGATAGGATACAAAGAAAGACTAAATTATAGCAACAGGTTAAATAATAAGCTAATTCACAACAGCAGGCTATACACCAATTAAAAAACTGACTATGTACTAACAGCAGGCTTCATAGTCCACGTAGCTCTGGAGTTGGGCTGTGAGCTCATGTCTGTATGTATGAGAGTCTGACCAGCTCATGCCAGTGTGGGGATGAGAGTCTGATCAACTTTTGCCTGCGTGGTGCTGTTATACATGTGCTACACTGTGACTCTCTTGGACTCCTGACAGATAACATGTCTAGATCAGCATTTACGTTCGTTTCACCTGAAGCTAAGCAATACAGTGGTCATGGCAGTGACCTCTGACCTTTGCTCATGTACTCTGTGACGATGTAGATGGGCTCCTCGGAGACGACGGCGTAGAGCTGCACCAGCTTGTCATGTCTGAGCTTCTTCATGATCTGGGCCTCCTGGAGGAATGACTCAGGAGACATGGTGCCCGGTTTCAGGGTCTTCACCGCAACCTTGGTGGTGCCATTCCACGTGCCTGACGATGCCAGCAAACAGGACTTCAGCAATGCGCACACACACTCCAGGCTCAAACACACACACACACACACGCGCGCGCTACAGTCGGCTTTCCTCCAGTCACATCATGCTGCATGTCACGCCTGACCGCTATCCTCTGTTGGCTGCCAAGCTGCTCTGTTCCAGACACTACAAAACATGGAGTTGTGATTCCTTCTCCATATGGCGGGAATGTGATGCTCCATATGGCTGGAACAGAGGGCATGCTCACGGAGAGATATGACATCGTTAAGACAGTATGGCATCGTGTCATTACATCATTACTGTCAAGAGATCTAAAGGCCTGCAGGTTGAAGTCCAGAAATGAAATGTTTCACTGGTTATGTGAGGAGATTTCGGGTTTCAGCCTTTAGCTGCCTGAATTCTGGCTAAAGGACAGACAGCATGTGCAGCTGGAGAACCGACACTCACGGTGGGTGGGTGAGACTGCATCTGTCTGTCTCCCTGACACTCATGGTGGGTGGGTGAGACTCCAGAACTACAGTCTGTCTGTCTCCCCGACACTCACGGTGGGTGGGTGAGACTCCAGAACTGCAGTCTGTCTGTCTCCCCGACACTCACGGTGGGTGGGTGAGACTCCAGAACTACAGTCTGTCTGTCTCCCCGACACTCACGGTGGGCGGGTGAGACTCCAGAACTACAGTCTGTCTGTCTCCCCGACACTCACGGTGGGTGGGTGAGACTCCAGAACTGCAGTCTGTCTGTCTCCCCGACACTCATGGTGGGCGGGTGAGACTCCAGAACTGCAGTCTGTCTGACTCCCGGACACTCACGGTGGGTGCTGAGCTTATGGGAGAAGTGATTGAGTTTAGTGCTTCATTAGTCCTGTGCTGGGCTCAGCTATGTGAACACAGGCAGTGGTGCTCAGCACTACACCCTCACCAACCTGAGGGCAAGAGTCTGGCTCTCCACCCACTGCAGGGAGGTAGATCTGAAGACAAACAGACTGCAGCACTGAAGCAAAGACTAATGGCTATAGAGAGAGGGAGAGAGAGAGAGAGAGAGAGAGAGAGAGAGAGAGAGAGAGAGAGAGAGAGAGAGAGAGAGAGAGAGAGAGAAGGAGAGCCAAAGAGAGAGGGAGTGAGAAAGATGAGAAAAATTGGACAATAAAAAATAATGCTTGACCAGGGACATAGTACTGTCTGTTGTGGTGGAAAACACTCACCGTTATACTTACCACTGTAGAGTCCGACCTTTGCACACACACTCACACACACACTCACAAAATGTGCATCACATCACTAAGGTTTCAGGATGTTCTCACAGGAAATTTGACAAGACCCCCCGTAAAAAATACAAAATGCAATATAAAGTGTTTATAAATGGCTTTGTGGAAGCAAAGCTATAGACTCCAGCAGTTCTAAAACTGCAAAGCTCAGTAGTTTACACGTGGGCAAACAAGAATCCACAAGAATAGAAGGGATCTAACCGAAAGAATCTAACCGAAAGAGGAACCTGCTTGGCCAGCCAAATCATATAAGTGGATAAAGATCACACCAGTACACCAGCCCACATCAGTGGATCAAGATCACACCAGTACACCAGCCCACATCAGTGGATAAAGGCCATACTGGAGGACTAAGGCCGGTTCAGACCCAAATGAGCCAAGATGCCAATCTTGTGTTTTCACGAATGTTGGTGAAATGCCTGTATGTGTGAGAAAGTGTGTATGAATATTACCCAAACTTTGACCATGAGAACTGGATGTGGTCTGGGGTTTTACTGAGAACACTGTGATCAGTGTGCACGTGTGATCTAAGCTCATTTACTTCCACATCATCCTTTATCACCACTTTACCTGCCCAGATTTGCAAAATGCACTTTGGATTATTTATGAATCTATTAATGAGTTTGCTATGCTTATTTATTAATGTTTATCTTATTTGTTAATGCTTATCTTACCACACCAGACATCAGCAAAGCATCCTGCCCCCAGCTTGACGTGCAGCTGCAGGGACTGGCGTTCGATTTCCCAGGCGTCATGGTTAAGACCAACTGTCTCTGGTATGTGGGTCTCACACAGTCCCGTTAAATGATAGCACAACCCATCCGCATGCACTAGTGGAGGGGAGAGGGGGAGGGGGGGGTTAAGCACTGGGGCTGCATGCACGTAGAGAGACGGAACGGGCCGGCCTCCCTTCGGCCTCAGTGGGCGGGTGTGCGGTGACCCGCTCCACACCCCTCAGCAGGGGCTCTCACCACTGATGTCCAAATCATCCGCCCTCAGCCTTAACCTCACTCAGTGCTTTAACCATCTCTAAAGCAGAAGCTTGCTGTTAAAGACTCCGTCCTTTTCGGGGAGGCACCCGTCCGTCTCTTTGTGTAGTCGGCGGTTGCTCGGCGTGAGGGGCGGGGCCATACCCATCCAGACCTCCCCAAACTGGCCGTTGCCCAGCCTCTTTATGAGCTGCAGCGACTCTCGCGGGATCTCCCACACATCTTTGGTTTTGACGGACAGGTCAGTAAGGCGGGGCATCCCTTTATGACACGGCACGACCAAGCGGCAACACAGACCTGCAGCTCGCTCTGAACCAGGAAGCGCGCGAGCACACACACGCACACACACACACGCACGCACACACACGCACGCACACGCACACACACATACAAAGAAAGCAAGCATACACACACAGGCATACATGGACATAAGCATAGATGTACACACACATACACAAGCATACTCAAACTTGAATACACTCATGCACACAAAGCAATGTAAGAGAGAAAAGATTCAACCCTGCTGAAAATCACACACACACACACACACACACACACACACACACACACACACACACACACACTCAAGTAGATAGAAATATGCAACTGTACACCAGTGGCCTGTGGCAGTGAGAATCGTATCTATATACTACAGTGAAGGATCAATCATAGCATATCATACTGATAGTGAATACTGATCAAGCACCGTCTTTACCCTGTAACAAACACACACACTAACAGACCCACACACACACACAAACGTATACCTACGCACACCACTAAACACCCACACACCTACACTCACACATACCACCAATCACCCACACTCTTACACCTACACACAAACAACCACACACCTGCACACCTACACTCACACATACAAATATACACCCCTACAACCACACCCATCAACCACCCAACCCACACCTACAACACATACATGCCAACACCCCTATCCCACACACCTGCACACACATTAATATATTTTCTGGAAAACAAGCCACAGTCTACAGGCTGACACCCAGTAAAACAGACAAAGAATAGACCAACACACACTGCAAAGCAACAGCCAGAAAGAATCACAGAGTAGTAGTGTGTGTGTGTGTTTGTGTGTGTGTGTATCTGTAAGAGTCTGACAGTTAAACCCACTGTCAGATAACATCAGTGAAAACATGCAGTGTCTCTTAAAAGTCCCTTGTTCCTCCTCTACACCCTATCTGTCCTTCTAATTTAAACTCGCTAGGGTTAGGGTTAGGTAGGGTTAACCCTAACCCTATCTGTCCTTCTAATTTAAACTCGCTAGGGTTAGGGTTAACCCTAACCCTATCTGTCCTTCTGGCCCCTCCCTCTACACCAGGGGTCACCAACGTGGTGCCCGCGGGCACCATGTCGCCCGCGAGGACGTTATGAGTCGCCCGCGGGCTTGTTTTAAAAACAGCTCACTATATTGCCATGCACCAAAGCGCTGCATCGTTTATGTTTTTGCTGCTATTAGCGATTGTCCGCGGTTGCTAGCGGTCTTCCCGCTTAGCAATTGACACGCGCACATGAACCCAATCCCTCCCCGCTCAACAACTTTTTTTCTGGTAGCCCTCCGCAATAATTGGTATCCAAGAAGTAGCTCCCAACTTCAAAAAGGTTGGTGACCCCTGCTCTACACCCTATCTGACCTTCTATAACTGACACTTGTCCTCTGCACAGCTGTGATATATTTTTCCTTTCACAACTGAAAAAGTACTGGTGTGTCAATATTTTTTAATACATAAGTGTTCATAAATGTGCATACATTTTCAATGTACAAAATTTAAAATAATAATAATAATAATACTAGTAACAATAATAATATGATTGTGTAAACATGCCCAGTATAATTTTGACCACCAGTGTAACCCTACAGCCCTAATCCTACAACCCTAACCCTACAGCCCTACAGCCCTAACCCTATAGCCCTAACCCTACAGCCCTATAGCCCTAACCCTATAGCCCTATAGCGCTAACCCTACAGCCCTAACTCTATAACCCTAACCCTATAACCCTAACCCTACAGCCCTAACCCTATCGCCCTACAGCCCTAACCCTAAAGCCCTAACCCTATAACCCTAACCCTACAGCCCTAACCCTACAGCCCTACAGCCCTAACCCTAAAGCCCTAACCCTACAGCCCTAACCCTATCGCCCTACAGCCCTAACCCTAGCCACACACACGTTCACCGCTGTGCAGAGTGTCATACCTGAGTAATGTTGCACCAGCTGCTGCAGCGTGTCGAACTGGGCACGGGTGGTGATGTAATACCCCCCACTGTCCAGCTTACGGATCTTATAGTGCTTCACGTGGTCCCCTTTAACATCGTCCCAGTCACGGATAGACAGGGAGAAGGCACCTGCACAGCCAAAACAGATTACTCAAGCACACACACACACACACACACACACACACGCACACACACGCACACACACGCACACACACGCACACGCACGCACGCACGCACGCACACACGCGCACACGCGCACACAAACATGCATGCCCATACAAACACACATACAAACATTCACGCACGCACGCACACGCACACAAACATGCAGGCCCATACATACACACATACAAACATTCAAACACGTATACACACGCACACACACACACACACACACACACACACACACGCACACACACACACACACACACACACACACACAGACAGACACACATACGTACACCCACGCGCACACACAAATATGCACACACTCACACATGCACAGCATACACACACATACATGTACACAAATCTACAAATCTATGTGAAAAAACTTTGAATTAAGAGCTGAACATGTACAAGCAGAGAGTGTAGGTGTGCAGGTGTATGTAGGTGTAGAGTGTAGGTACATGTAGGTGTAGAGTGTAGGTACATGTAGGTGTAGAGTGTAGGTGTGCAGGTGTATGTAGGTGTAGAGTGTAGATGTGTAGGTACATGTAGGTGTAGAGTGTAGGTGTGTAGGTGTAGAGTGTAGGTGTGCAGGTGTATGTAGGTGTAGAGTGTAGGTGTGCAGGTGTATGTAGGTGTAGAGTGTAGGTGTGCAGGTGTATGTAGGTGTAGAGTGTAGGTGTATGTAGGTGTAGAGTGTAGGTGTATGTAGGTGTAGAGTGTAGGTACATGTAGGTGTAGAGTGTAGGTGTGTAGGTACATGTAGGTGTAGAGTGTAGGTACATGTAGGTGTAGAGTGTAGGTACATGTAGGTGTAGAGTGTAGGTACATGTAGGTGTAGAGTGTAGGTACATGTAGGTGTAGAGTGTAGGTGTGTAGGTACATGTAGGTGTAGAGTGTAGATGTGTAGGTACATGTAGGTGTAGAGTGTAGGTACATGTAGGTGTAGAGTGTAGGTGTGTAGGTACATGTAGGTGTAGAGTGTAGATGTGTAGGTACATGTAGGTGTAGAGTGTAGGTGTGTAGGTACATGCAGATGTACAGTTATGGACTTTGCCATGGGGGCTGTACTGAGAAGTTTCATGATGTTTGGTCTATAGGAGCATAACTGGGGTGCAGGTACACTACGGGGGTGTAGGGTGGTGAACTGGTCTGTAGGGGGCAGTACTGGTCTGTCTGGGTGGTACCAGAGTCTGCAGCTAAGCCAGTTGGTGAGCTCACCTTTCGTAGTTTCGCTCTCGCGGATGAGATAGGTACCGCGCAGGTTACCTGCCGACAGGAGCTGTCTCTCAGCATCCTTACGGCCCAGCTTACCAAAGTACCAGCTGCAGACAGCAGGGGGAGACTCAGAGTCACATCCAGCCACCACCACACACCACCACTCAACACCTCCACACATATGCAGCCTTCACCCAGCGCGTGTCTTCGGATTGGACTGATGTGATCAGGGTCAGCTCTTGGGCTTTACAAGATTCATAGAACCATCAAAAACAGCCACGCTCCCATCCCAGATATGACATCACACACCTCCCTCTGCCCCGTCACTATGGCAACAGCATCAACACAGCTGCATTGTTGGGCAGTGTGCCAACACACACAGACATTTACACATGTGAGCAAAACACAAACACATGCATGAACGCGCACACACCCACGTCCGCCCCCTCCTTCGCGCGCACACACACACACACACACACACACACACACACACACACACACACACACACACACACACACACACACACACACACACACAACACACACAAACACACACACTTACTCTTCTGCCTGTATGGAGTCAACTGGGGCGACATAATTACTAGGAATGTAGCCAGTTCCTCCAGTGGTGAGAGAGCGAGCATCCCACCAGTCTCCCTCACTGAGAGAGAGAGAGAGAGAGAGAGAGAGAGAGAGAGAGAGAGAGAGAGAGAAGTTTGGAGTGAGTGAGGGTGTGGGAGAGGGAGAGACAGCGAGGTAGGAGGGAGAGAAAGATAGAGGGTGATGAAGAGAAAGGACAGAAGGCACAGAAGGGAAGGCAAAAGGAGATGGTAAGGGTCAGACACATGACTCCATTCAACCTTCTGACTCTCTGAGGGGTCGGGCCTAAAAGGGGAGGGGCCCCATGGGACTTGGGCGTGCTGCAGCAGCCACATATCGCCAACAGGGGGAGCCAGAGAAGCTGTAGTTATTACAAAGATACAACAAACCAAACAAACCGAAAACAACAAACCAAGTTGTGCTGCAAGTCTTCAGTGCGGTCCTGTAATGTGCTATAGACCCGCCCATGTTGGTCTTCAGAGTGGGCCTGTAATGTGCTATAGACCCGCCCATGTTGGTCTTCAGAGTGGGCCTGTAATGTGCTATAGACCCGCCCATGTTGTCTACTTCTCATGATGCTTTTAGAACTGCTGGAGTCCATAGCTTTGTTCCACAGAGCCCTTTATAAACACTTTATAATGCATTGAATTTTTTATGGACCACGTTCCAGTGAGGTCATTCTAAAACCTTAAGAATAATGATGCCCATTACATTTGGGTGTGGGTGTGGGTGTGTGTGTGTGTGTGTGTAAGAGAGAGAAAGGTGGTACATGTCACTGTTTCTATCTCTACCTGTCTGACACAGTGTGTTGTGAGTTTCAGGAACACCAGACCTGTGTGCGTAGGAGGTAACAGGAAACACAGCTACTCTATTTCCTGTTTGAGAGCGAAAGGGCTGAGCAGGCCTGACAGGGGCTTTGACTGTGTGACTTACCTGCTGTTAATGATCTGAAACTTCTCACCCTTTTGGAAGCTGAGGTCATCTTCAGTTCGAGCTTCATAGTCATACAAGGCCACAAAGAGTGTGACACCTGAGAGTGAGACAGACAGGAACGGGGAGAGAGAGGGAGAGAGGGGTCATAGAGCAATGCCTGGAGTTTTGTTACTGCGACTCATAAATTCTGTTGGGATACTTGACAGAGGGAACCGAGTGACCACAGCATCAAAGGCACAACGTTTTATATTTTAGGAAGTGCTCCAGCTGTTGTGAAGTCAGTGTCTCTGGCTCCGTGCTAAGGTTGGGTGTTTTAGGAAGTGTGCCCAGCAGAGGGCGTGTGTACGTGTGTACCTGTTCCACCTCGTGTGCGTAGAGTTCCGGTGTGTGCTGACGTGTTGATCCCTCCGAACACGGTCATACTCTGGGAGGTTCCTGCAGCATGGAAGTTGTTGTAATTGGGAATGGCTGTCGCCCCAAAGGCCGGGTACGGCTGCGGGGCGGGGTCACCCCCATACCGGTAGGCCACGCCCCCACTCTGTGACTGGCTGATGTCTCGATCATCCGTTAGCTTAGCTTCCTCCTTATCCTTACACTGCACACACCCCATTCTCTACTGTCTGAATGACAGAGAGAGAGAGAGAGAGAGAGAGAGAGAGAGAGAGAGAGAGAGAGAGAGAGAGAGAGAGAGAGAGAGAGAGAGAGAGAGAGAGAGAGAGAGAGAGAGAAACAGAAGCACACAGAAAGAGAGGGAGAAATAGAGACAGACAGAGATTATTTAGCAAAGTCTGTCTGGAATACTGGAAACTAAAAACTCAATGTAAATAAGAGTGTTATTGGGCCATATGCAGAGTAGGAATAGGGATATCTGAGAGTATCTCCTTACTGTCAGAGATCAAAAGCAGAGACACATCTTAACCAAGTACAGTCTCTGCAATCGCAGTCTAGAATAGAGCTAAAACTTTCATTTGTAATAGGTGAATAGATTACGTAAGTTTGAAAATTCAATAAAAATGGAGCATCTAATGGAGCCTCAACAAAAACAGACTATAATGACTACAGTATAATAACTACAGTATAATGACTACAATAAGACTTCATGAGTTTGTTTTGACTCTAGTCTTGGTGATGGATTTATATTCTATTCACCAGACCACAAATCACATCTACGTACTCAGTGCTGTCTGAGCAGCAGCTCAATTATTATGAACATCTCGTTCAGATCCGTCTACAATCAACCCCGTCTCATTAATCAGTACCAGAACCATCAACATCCGGTTGGGTCAGTACATCTCTGCTCAGTGGGCCCAGTTTAACCGTGACGTGAAAGAAACCTCATCAGTAAAACTGTGGGAGACCGTAAAAGCAGTGTGTTATGATGAAAAAAATCGTATTTTTAATGATTTTAAAGATGACTTTTAAACAATTCTGGAAAAATTAGTAAATCTCATCAAACGACATAAGGAGGAAATTTCAAAAGATGAACAGATATAGGCAGAAGGACGTGGGCACACGTAGACCCAGACGGACGTATACACACGCACTAAAAACAGACCCAACGGAGGAGTCAGGGGCTGTACTGTGCTCATTAACTTTACGTAGCAGTTAACATCGCAAAGAAAACTGTCCGCATGAACTGGAAACCAAAATATCTCATGATGATATTAATATTAATGCCATATTAATGATTTTAATTCCATACCACGTAATAATGTAAACATTGTGAGGTGAGGTTCAGACAGAGAGGAGGAGAGGCACACAGACTGAAATAGAGAAAACTTAAATAGAGAAAACCGTGTATTATGGGCCGATGTCCTGTGTGTTTAAATATGTGGTTAAAATTTAAGGGTGACGCCTGAAATTCTTCCATGGCGCACGCGTGCGTGCACACACATACACACACACACACACACACACACACACACACACACACACACACACACACCCCTCTGGAGGTTATCATTAGTAAAGCAACGTGAGTCTGAGCTTGTGGCTCCTCTACATTGAGGAGCAGCATTTTAAAAAAATGGTTCTTCTTCACCTTCCTGCACCCAATTCAGTCCCCCAGGGGCCTGTGGATCCCGGTAGAGAGTACACTGTGCACAACTGGCTGCTGCTTCTCGCCGGTGTGTGATTGGTCGTGTAAGACTTGTACCTGTGTTAACATTGTAAAGTCACCTTGGCTATCTTGAAAGGCGCTATATAAATAGAACATTCAAACATTCATTCATTCAACCTCTGAAACAAAACAGTGGGTCAACTGACTTGCTAAAACAGACAGCTTAGATATTGGCCTATAATTATTTATTAATTGGACACCACCCTTTAATAAAGTGACATGTGCTGACTTCCATACACTTGGTACGAATCCACATTCAATAGCCAGGTTGAAAATATGGGACCAGAGAATTTCTTGGCATTTAACCTCATAAGAGCTTCAAAAATGCATTCAAAAATGAAAAGGTACATTTTCTCTTTCGTCTGCTCCGTTTTTGTGCCGCATGCTCAAAGAACAAACCAGAAGAGCGTGCTGGTTCAGGGAATATAGCATACTCACCTGTAATCATTCTAGCATTCAACCTCAGTGCATTCAAAGCGATTTTCATTGACTTAAAAATCTGACATGGCTCCTTATTTGAGACACATTTATTTCTCAAGTACCTAAAATGTCGACAGTCTGCGCTATCTTTGGATGTTTTTTTAAGAGTTGGCCAAACAAGATCACACTCATGAATTAGATCAGACAGTTTCTCTGAAAAGCACAGTTTATCACGCCCTTTAATCTTATGTTTCCTAAGAGCAGTCTGCTTGTTTATAATGTCCAAAAGTAATGATTTAAAATATTGCAATACCATCTCTGGTTCTGGGATGAAATTTTTTTTTAGAGGTGCTGATTCTCAAGCCGGTTCGTTTTGTGCTCGGCTACAAATTGATCCGCCCCGATTACGTCAACAGGACGGCATCATCACCAAAAAGCAGACATGGAATCCTGAATCCAACAAACCGAACCCCCTCCGACACTTGGTTACAGCAAGAACTTCCAAACTGTCCTGGCCACCGAGGCCTGAGGCCTCCATTTCCCAGTGTCCTCCACTGGTGTCGGGGATTTTGCCACCACAATGCAGCCATCACTCCAGTCAGCCACCTCAACAACGGAGGCACAGAACACGGTCCACTTGGACTCAAAGTCTCCGGCTCCCTCCGGATGCTGTCAAAGCCCTGATGAGGGAGTTGGGGGTTAGAGTGTTGGGTTTAAAGCCCATGGGGGATAAATACATGATCTAGTGAACCTGTATCTAGACAGTCTTCAGATAGCAATTACTGCACTACCTGAGTGAAGGTGAATGATCACATTACATTTACTCAGAAACAAGACAAATACGAATACACTTTCAAACCCCAGTCGCCCCAGTTGACTCCATACAGGCAGAAGAGTAAGTGTGTGTGTGTGTGTGTTATTGGGGTATCTTAATAAGCATCTTAATAAGCCAATCCACCATACAACACATGCACATACAGTGCGTGAGTGTGTCAGAGAGACAGGCAAAGTGAGAAATAGTGGAAGAGAGTAAGACAGAGTGACAGTGAGTGAAAGTGAGAAAGTTTGGGTGAGAGTGAGGAAGTGAGAGTGAGAATGAAAGGGTCAAAGTGGCAGAGTGATCACTCAAGAGTCAGCAAGAGAGTGACAATGTAAGAGTGAGAGAGTGTAAGTGAGAGATGGTGAGTAAGAGAGAGAGGATGAGAGTGAGTGTAAGACAGAGAGTGAGATAAGAATGAGAATGTAAGACAGAGAAAAAAGATGACGTTCCAAACGCCTACACTGCCATTTCTGTCATTCCATTGTTCTCCTCTCTTTCTCTCTCTCTCTCTCTCTCACACACACACACACACACACACACACACACACACACACACACACACACACACACACACACACACACACACACACACACACTCATTTTCACACACACATTCCTAGACACACACACATCCAGGTACTTTATGTGTGCACAACAAACAAACAAAATGCTAGACACATATCTACATGTGATATCTACATATCTACGCACACACACACGCGTGAGGATGAGTGCTCAGTGAGGTGGTCATAGTTCACACTTCTCCAAAAATACAGAAAAACCCAGTAAGAGGAGCCAGGTGTGTGTGTGTGTGTGTCTGTGTGTGTGAGAATGCATGCGCATGATCTGTATCGGTACCTAATGCAGCTGAAAGATATAATCTGATTTACACACTGCCTGGGCCAGGGATGCATACACACAAACTCACTTGTATCTCTGTGTGTGACTTCCGGCACTCTGTCAGGGTTTCTGGCATATAAATACTGCTGCTGGCAATCACAAAACACCATGGAAACTGAACACCATGGCAACCACCAAATGTCACAGGAATGGCAAAAATGCAGTGGCTCTAGCAGTGGTGCAGACACACAGACACACACACACACAGAGGCAGTGAGTGTGTATGAATGCGTGTTTGTGTGCCCTCATTGGTGTGTGTGTGTGTGTGTGTGTGTGTACATCCGTCCAAGTGCCCTCATTCTTGTGTGCGTACCCCCGTGTGCCATCATTGATGTGTGCGTGTGTGCACGCCAGAGATGGGGACTCGAGTTTAGGACTCGTGGTTTGAGAATCGTGAATAATCTTTTATTTGTAATGTTCTTCTGTGTTTCATTTGACGATCTCTTCTCCGCCCGTCTGTATGCTTTTCACTTTGCAATCATGGCGGCGCTGGTGAGGAAGCTCGCTTCTGTTCCACCATTCATAATAAGTTTTGGGTACAAAAACTTCACACAAGTGAAAACCCACCCCGAAAGGTTAGTCACTGTCTGAAAGGGTATTAGCATCTTCTACAAACAAGCTTAGCGTCACCGTTAGTGTGTTACTTATAACAACCTAATGTTTACCCAGTTAGCTTGGTATTGACTGGATATTTTTTAAAAGAGAGGCATGTTCCTAATGTTTTGGCCTCTACATTCAGATAAAAATAAGCTGTAATGTGCAGTATTTTAAGCTATTCATGTCTGACTAATCTGTTTATCAAGGCTAATTTGGTACACATTACAAATGAATACATTTGAGAAGCCTAATTACTATTCTAAATAGATATCCATGTTCATCTACAGGTTTTCTGAGTTCTGTAAAGCAAAAAAAGTGTCACTCAAATATTTGGGACATGACTTGGACTTGCAAAAAAATAACTTGTGAGCATCTCTGGCACACGCATATGTTTGTTTGTGTGTGTGTGCGCGTGTTTTTTTTTCAGAAGCTTCTTACTTTTTATTACCACATGTTAGAAATACGGCCTTGGGGAATCAGGTTCAGATTCAGGAGTCAGGAGACTGGACAGCTTCATTGTTGACAAGAGTGTGTAGTATATGGTTGATCAGGACCAGTTCTCCTGTAGTCTAACTTGGGAAATGTGGGAGGAGGAGGATGATGAGGAGTTTAAGGAGGGGGAAGTGGGGGATGAAGGTGAGGAGGAGGAACCTTCCACCACACCTTACACACCACTTCCTCACACTTCCTCACAGTCAGTAAAGTTAAAAGTTATTCTTTGCAGGAAATCAAAACAATAACAAAATATTCTTACTTGCTGAAATGCTAGCATAGTAACAACATGATAATAAAGTTGTTATAAATCAGCATTTTTCCAGAATGTACTAAAACAAACCAAATAGAAAATGCTATTTTATCTCCATTTCTTGACCAGTCACACATAAACTTTGATTATTGGTAAATTAATGCATACAAGTAATCAATTATCAAGTTGGTTATTTTTAGCCCCAATTGGCTAACCATTCTGACTGAATATAAAGAGTGATATATATAACATTGGCTTTAACAGGGTTTCTGGAGACAAGTAATCAGATTCTTGCTTAGAAACGTCAATGAGCTTCAAGTCGGTAGAATAGTATTTTGTCTGGTACTGCTGTGTTTACAGGAATTTGGTGCGTACATCACTCTTTTGGTGTTTGTTCTGATGATACTGTGTATACAGCACACTGTGCTTACTCTTGCTAGGGTGTTTAGTGCCGTGTAGTGGCTTAATGCGACATGGTGCATGAGAGAGCTTGTGTGGTAGAACTGTGTGTGTTGCTCACACTCTCCAGTGCCTGTGTGGGCATGGTGGGTTCACAGGTGCTGAACTACACCTCTGTCTACAGCCACAGCACTAAATGGAACAGCAGAAGCTAATGGCTCCAACCAGTTCACTGATCTCTCCATGTCAAAGTCAATGTCGGGTTTATCTATATAGCGCTTTTTACAACACCTGGAACACGTGTCCAGATCCCTAATGAACAAGCCAGGGGCGACCGTGTCAAGGAAAAACACTGCAGGTGAGGATTAGGAAGAAACTTTGGCAGGACCAAGACTCAAAATGGGACCCATCCTCCACTGGGCCTCCACACTGTGTCTCCACTCTGCCCGTGTCTCCACGATGTTAACCTGGGAGACACCAGTTGTTGGTCCAGCTCCTCACCATCACAGGACTGGACTTCTGTAGCTCACTCTTTACTGGCCGCCCATCACACGTCACTAATCCCTTGAAGCTGATCCAGAATACAACTGCACAACTCACCTCAAACTGTCTAAAATCTAAAATAAAAAATAAAAAATTTAAATGTGTCATATTTGTCAATTGTGATTTTTTTTTTCACCGCAATCGAAATTTGTCCTCTGATTTTTACCCATCTGGGCAGTTAGAACACATACTCACACACACTAGTGATTACTAGGGGGCTGTGGTGCACACATGCCCAGAGCGGTGGGCAGCCCTAGCCCGGCGCCCGGGGAGCAGTTGGGGTTAGGTGCCATGCTCAAGGGCACCTCAGTCATGGCCTCAGGCCTGGGAATTGAACCCATCTCACACCTTTGGTACCTCAAGTAGCTACTACAGCTTTTCGTGAATTGCCACCCATAAAGAAAGTGTGTGTGTGTGTGTGTGTGTGTGAGAGAGAGAGAGCGAGAGAGAGAGAGAGGTGTTCTGACCCTACGTGGTTTGGAGAGGTGAAATTGTGACATTTAGTGAAGTGTGCACACAGTGGAAAGAATGACAATGAATTTGCAGAGAAGGTGTTGCATGCATACTTATGAATACATGCTAGTGTAAACCAATGGAACATTGGAACATTCTACAATCTGTCTCGCTCACTCACACATGCACGTGTGTACTCACACACACACACACACACACACACACGTGCGTGTGCACAGACGCAGAGCTGCTGCAGGTCTTTAAAGAACGTCATCCTGCAGGTATTATCCAGCCTGCTGCTCTAACGCTGATCGTGCAGTTTCACCGACAACCACACACGCTAACCACAGACAAGCAACGTTTTCATCCTGCCCAAATCTTAAGTTCCTCTGTCTTACGGCTTAAACAGGTACGCTGCTAACATAAACCGAATAAAGAAAGAAATGATATCACTTTTATAGAGCAAACTCGACATCTGTCCTTGTAAAGTATTTTCGTATTAAACTCAATGTCATGGGTGTCAAATGTGCAGAATAAAGAAGGGTTAATGTGATTGGGCAAATGGTGTGCTTCATCTGATAGGTTAAATAAGAAAAATCACTTTAGCTAACATCATGCATATGGAATGTTCTTATTCATTGCATCTTTTGCAATGTGTTAATTATGGCTATTTAAATCATGATGATGGAAACGCTGGTTATCAGTCTGCACTACTTCCTCCTAACATGACGGGTCTCACAGCAAACACACTACAACACTACACTCAAAGCACTGATTCATACTTCATCCTTTCAAAAGTTCATCCTTTCTTTCTCTCTCTCTCTCTCTCTCTCTCTCTCTCTCTCGCACACACATACACACACGCACGCACACAGACACACAGACACACACACACACACACACACACACACACACACACACACACACACTGCATTTTAAGTGTAGGATGGATCACAATAACACAGTTATGCATTGTGTCATGTATCCCATTTATGACCATCTGGTGTGTGTGTGTGTTTGTGTGGGTGTTGGGGTGGGTGGGGGAAGGTCTAGTCTTGAGGCTCAAGTCACAGGAACACACCACACACACACACACACACACCACACACACACACACACACACACAGACACACACAGACACACACAGACTCTGAAAGCTCATAGTGTACATTCATATACACCCAATAAAATCATGTAGAGAAAGAGATGAAGATTGAATGAAAGGAAGATGGAAAGAGAGGAAAAGAAAAAGATGATTAGAATTACAGAAAGCCGTGGTAAGAGGTGTGTGTGTGTGTGTGTGTGTGTGTGTGTGTGTGTGTGGTGTGTGTGTGTGTGTGTGAGAGAGAGAGAGAGGGAGGGGATGTTGAAAAGTAAACACATAATATTAATTATCTACCACTGCATTTACTTCTACTGAATTATTATAGAAATCTGTAATACAGCGATGCTAATAAAGTGCGTACACACACACACACACACACACACACACACACACACACACACACACACACACACACGTATGTTTGTAAGTTCTGTGTCAGCAGAGAGTAGTATGTGTTTATTTATTACTGTAGTGTGATATTTATAAAGTGATGTTATTACTGTTGCTCACATTTGCGGCTATGTTGCTGTGCTGCAGTCGCGTGTGTTTACTACAGTGGTGTAATATCATTAATGAAGGGATTAATTACTGATGCTAATTTTAAAATTCTATAATTGGAATGACAGGATGTCATTTACATATCATTAACATATCTCCAGCTAAATCTGGTCAGGATCACAGAATGTGCTATAGGTAGAGTTTTCCACCCATGGGTAATGTTCACTTTGAGGCTACATGGGTCTGCGCACAGGAAAGTGTGTGTGTGTGGTGTGAGAGAGAGAGAGAGAGAGAAAGAAAGAGAGTGGGTGTGTGGGTATTCTGCAGTACTTCTGAACTGCAAAACCAGCTGAAACCATTTTGTGTGCAGGCACTTCCTGTAGGGCTTGTAGTTGTGTGTGTTGCAGGAGACTATGTAGTGCCCCCCAACCCTTTACACGCACCCTACCCAACCCTTTACACGCACCCAACCCCCAACCCTTTACACGCACCTAACCCCAACCCTTTACACGCACCTAACCCCAACCCTTTATACACGCACCCAACCCCAACCCTTTACACGCACCCAACCCCAACCCCTTTACACGCACCCAATCCCCAACCCTTTACACGCACCCAACCCCCAACCCTTTACACGCACCCAACCCCAACCCTTTACACGCACCCAACCCCAACACTTTACACGCACCTAAACCCAACCCTTTACACGCACCTAACCCCAACCCTTACACGCACCGTAACCCCTACCCTTTACACGCACCTACCCCTACCCTTTACACGCACCTAACCCCAACCCTTTACACGCACCTAACCCCAACCCTTTACACGCACCTAACCCCAACCCTTTACACGCACCTAACCCCAACCCTTTACACGCACTTAACCCCAACCCGTTACTTACACCTTTTTAGTGAAGTACAACCACACTTTAGAGTGTTTACCTTCAAGCATTTTGCCTGTGTATGAGCTGCTAGCTAATGGTGGGCGTCTGCTGTTAGCTAGTGTAAAGTTAACTAGCATGACACACAGTAATGCTTCTGCTGCCTACAATGTCCATTTCAGAGCAAATATTAAATCATCAGAGAATGCTTTACATTTTATCAGGAGAATTTAATTTACCTGACTTTTGACTTATTCCAGATGTGGCCAGGACATGCTAAAAGCTAACACTAACAGACTCTGAAACTCAACAGCAACTCAAACATCCTTCATAAATACAAGCCCACAAACTTCTCTTAACCCACTCAGACCACATCCAGGGTCCTAATAAAGGTCCCCAGACCGGTCAGTCTGTTTCAGCTTGCAGTGTGACTCAAAATGTCTCTTGCTATTACAACGACCTGGATGTGGTTTGAGCAGGTTGAAAGATGTTTTGTGGACATGTAAACTTACAGGCAGG
>NC_135219.1:6310527-6360527 GCF_052324685.1 Brachyhypopomus gauderio
CGAATGCAGGTTGTTTCTCTGATACAATCAAGGTCCTCAGAAGCTCAAACCAGCATAGTACAGGAACCTGGAGGGAAAGGGCCATCAGTAGGACTACAATCAGTAGGACTACAATCAGTAGGACTACAATCAGTAGGACTACAATCAGTCTTACGGGACTACAAAGTCCTCTAACCTCTTGACCTATCTCCTAATCCTAAAGCTAACCTCTAGGCTTAGGCCCTAACCATAACACACAAATTAATTGACAAAATAAAAAAATGACTAAATAAACAACAGTAAATTAATTAATTAATAAAATGTCATTCAGCTAAACAGTGGAAACCACACCAAAACCAAAAAGCCATGGTAAGTTTACACTGTGTGTGTGTGTGTGTGTGTGTGTGTGTGTGTGTGTGTGTGTGTGTGTGTGTGTTGGGGCCCTACAGAGAACTTCATCTGGATTGTAGGTACCCAGCACATATATGAGGTCCTTCCACACAGACTTGCACTGCATTCCACTCAGACTGTACAACATTACAATCATTCTAAAAACCTAAGCAAATGTGGGGTGAAGCACACAGACTCTAGACCCCCCCCCCCCCCACACACACACACACACACACAGACATTCATGTTTATGGTCTCTTTTTGACCATCAGGGTGATTTCAATAAAACTCAGTTTTGCCCTGTGATTAAAAAAATAAAACCCAGTTTTGCCCTGTGATTAAAAAAATAAAACCCAGTTTTGCCCTGTGATTAAAAAAATAAAACCCAGTTTTGCCCTGTGATTTGAGAGAGCACTTTACTGATTTAAACTCAGCGCCCTCTCCAGAGTATGGGTGGATATAAACTCAGCGCCCTCTCCAGAGTATGGGTGGATATAAACTCAGCGCCCTCTCCAGAGTATGGGTGGATATAAACTCAGCGCCCTCTCCAGAGTATGGGTGGATATAAACTCAGCGCCCTCTCCAGAGTATGGGTGGATATAAACTCAGCGCCCTCTCCAGAGTATGGGTGGATTCTATCCTTGTGTTGATGAGAAGGGGTATGGAGACAGTTCTGGGCAATCCATAGATTTGTAAACAGGCACCACCACTGAATGTAATGCAGAACCCGAGCACAGGAGGCCCAGGTTCACCCCGTGACATTACTGGGGTTCTGCTACTCCTCACCAGGTGGCAACACAGATGATGGAGACTGAGCTGGGGACACTGGGAGACTGAGCAGGGGACACTGGGAGACTGAGCTGGGGACACTGGGAGACTGAGCTGGGGACACTGGGAGACTGAGCTGGGGACACTGGGAGACTGAGCTGGGGACACTGGGAGACTGAGCTGGGGACACTGGGAGACTGAGCTGGGGACACTGGGAGACTGGGGTCGTAAACATTCCTGCCGTCTACAGAGAACTACAGTAGTAGAGGTGATGACCAGAACACCGTTCTCATCACGCATGGGTATTTGCATTTGGACAATGCAAATAGAGTTAAAGAGCTCTACAGTTAAACTCTATGGTTATGTATAAACTGTGTACAAATGTTTGTGACGGCCAAAGCCGTGCTGATCCAAAGCACTGCTGTGCTATTTCCAGGCTTTCCAGGATGTATCGCATGGTTTTCCATAAAAATGTTCCTTCCGATACACAATCTATCTTTATCTGGATGATATCGGCCTGATTCCTATACATGCTCTCAGATCGATGCCATCTCCAACCAGAGGTGTCAATTCCAGGTTCAGAAAGTAAAATTCCTCACCAGGATTTTGCTCAGGCTTCCTGGATTGTGTTCCACAAATTTTACCTGGATTGCACTAATTAGAAAATCTAGCAAGCTTGAGCAAAATCCTGGTGAGGACTTTTACTTTCTGAACCTGGAATTGACACCTCTGTCTCCAACACACACGTCAGGTACCTCACAACACATCAGGAGTGACTATTACTTAACAGGCAGCTCAGGGTCAGGGGGCGGTGTGAATCTCTCTCAGGGCCATTCCATGGCGAACCACTGTGGTGTCCAGAACCCACAAGACACCAGCTGATCAGTGGTTGTGTCCACAGGACCCTGGAGAGACCAACTTGGAGAAACTAATTTAGAGAGTCTACCTGCAGTGTCAACCATACCACAGAGACTCACTGCTCATCCCCCTCAGGGACACAACCCAGCACACAGACACAGTGTTCACCAAGACACAGCGCTCACTGAGATACAGTCCACCACTGACACTCTGTTGTCCTGTAGTGAAGTGATGATAGTCTGTTGTCAAGCACTGAAGGACTGATACTCAGTTGTTCAGTAGTGTCAAATTGATACTCTCCAATCTGTTGACTGGTAAATATTGCTGCTGCAGGCTCCATTGTTATTTAAGTGAATTCTACACATGCATTACTAATAGAACAATAAAAACTGAGCTCAACAACAACGTTATTAAACTTAGAAACATATTGCTGAATAACATCAGAACCTTAGTGTTCACATAGAAATGAAGTGTGTGTAGGATGTGGTAGGGTGTGTTCTGGCAGGCTGTGTGCGTTATTGTTTGGGAGTGCTGCAGACTGCGAATCTGACCCCAATTAAGGGAGAAAAGGTGAAATCCAGCCAAACAAAACCCAGCTGGGAGCAAAGGGCACGCGTGCCTTTATACACACACACACACACACACACACACACACAAACCAAAACAGGAACCAAAATAGATAACATTTAAGTGATATATTCATTGCATGACTGGTTGAAATACAGAGAGGCCCAGAGACACACAGACAGACACACAGAGAGGGAGACAGCGAGAGAGTGAGTGATGGAGAGACAGCAAGGGAAATGGAGAGAGAATGAGCTCGACAGACTACCCAGTTCTGGCCTCTGGCTCGGAGACATCAGAAAGCAATTAAAAGCGTCTGAAATACTGAAGACGAAGAGAGCGAGAGACGGGAGGGCCACGTCCTATCCGGTAGAGACTGCCCGTGATACCGCTGAGCTAGGACGGCACACAACTCTGCTTCACGTCCACTCGAGAGTTACACCAACACCAGCTATTCCTGTCGGCGTTGAGACCTAAACAACATTAAAAACCGATTAAAGTGACTATTCGGAGTCCTTCAGCAGCTGCAATCTGGGCCTCTCATGAGACCATCAAAGCCCAGGATAGAAAAGTCTAACCTACTTTAAAAAAACACCACAAAACATCTGCGTTTGACTGGGTTTAGTGAAGAAACACCACAGTATGGGGTATTTATGGCCGGGTCACGCCACGAGCGCCTGCAGAACCTCGACGTGGTGAGAGTGGAGAGAGCCAAACGACCAACACGTTTATTTACTACACACTTTACACCAGGGGTTCTCAACTGGTTTCAGCCCGGGACCCACTTTTTCTCATTGTCATTAAGTCGCGACCCAGTTTTATACAGTACAAATGTTATAACAAATTAAAAGGGTAAACAATTGGTGGTTACCATGGCAACAAGATGGTTTTCATGCTGGGCTACATACTAAAAATTACTCAAGGAGCCAGTAGGTCCTAAAAGGAAAAAATCAGGCACCAATAACTTTTTCTAGGTGCCATAATATAAACTAATAAGCACTCACATCAGGTCAGCTGTTATTTAGGATCTCTGTCGTCCAACATGACTGATGTTTTCTCTTCCTTCTAACTGTGGTTAAGTTGGTTTCATGTTCACGTATTCGGAATTAGACATGTTTTAAATGTACTATTATTACCATCTACAAATGACCTTAACATGGACAAAAGTGGTGGTCGTAAAGGCCCCGGAGCACTGCGCACTCTTTTTTTCTGCAAAGATTTAAATAATTTTTTTAACGATTCTTCATAAGATAAAAACAAGTTGTATAAATATTAAGTGCACATTTTGTCAAATGTTTAAATAGCTTTTAAAATGTCCATCATAAGAGCATAAAACAAGTTATAGTTAAGTGCATCCTAATCAACAACCTTGTTTTGTGGAATTATGATGGCCCATTTAAAAGCTATTGAAATATTTGACAAAAACTGACCACCACACATTGATGCAAGGTATAAATACCCATCTTTTAGTTGTAGGTTGTTATTAAAGATTAACTTTATGTAATCCAACTTCTTTGGTGGTCTTAGATGGACCGTTTAAAAGCTATTGAAATTATTGCAAAAAACAGTGCGCAGTGCTCTGGGGCCTTTACGACCTCCACTTCCGTGTTAAGGTCATTTGTAGACGGTGCCTTAGACGGTGCAGCGGTGACAGGAGTATATTTAAAATAACATGTTTTAAAATACATATATTCCTGATGTAAACAAAGTTGTAGATGTTTGTCTTGGGTGCCAGAAATAAGAATTTGCATATTTTGGTACTTTTAACTTAAAGGTATTGAAGAAAGAATTCCGAATATGCGAACGTGAAACGAACTTGACCAGGTTTCATAGTATGTATATGAGTGACTTTTGATCCCATTAAAATGAACTTAAAACTATGTACAGTTATAAAGGAGTGTGTCATCTTATGGTCCGACAGAAATGTAGACTGTGTGAAAAAATTCAATATTTTTGGCTTCGCTATTTTCAACAAGCTAACGCTTAGTGCTAAAGTTTCAGCTCGGCTCCGCTGCTTTGCGAGTCACGCTGGTGATTCCCGCTTTTGTTAATGGGCAGAGCGAACATGAGAGTGGGAACTACAGCATATCGGTTAACTTTTAAAATACAACCTCAAAAGAAAATTGTGGATATTTTTCCAATGACAAAAAATCTTCACCCATAAAATATAATGCTCTTGTATCACCTGTCGCCACTGGCGAGTGAAATAATTTTATTACTCATTTATGGTCGCGATTGCGACCATTTTAGTCGCAGTCTGGAGCTGTGGCATGTGCCTCTGTCTTTTTTCAAGATAAAAGACGAGTACAAAATCTAAATGTAACGCTCACCGCGTCACACAGCGACGATTATAATAGTTTGGACTACGCCACCCTCAACTAGAGGGAAACTAATCAGTAACGTTTCACCCGCGCGAGATTACTGCCAGCGAAAATAAAATTGTTGGACTGCAGAGACTGAGATGCAGATCATTTATTATACAAAATATAAAACACCGGACATTCTTAAAAAGAAGCACCGTGCGGTACAGCCACAGACTTTCCGGAGCAGCTACCTAACACAGGTTACCTCACTTCCACCAGCGGGGGTTGGCGCGCACCTAAAAGAATAAAGCAAACAAACCACTCAATACACAAATAACCCACACCACACGTTCGCGTGAACGCGCTCCAAATAAACTCAAATTCACTGCAAATAAACCCCAAATAGGTAGGTGCCGCCAACACCTCACTCGCTCTGCTCCCACCTTTCTCCAACCATACCGCCGGGCTAAAAATAAAAACACAACAGTAAATCACGTTCCACAAAACACGTCTGCCACTAACAAACTCCAATTCCTATAAAGAAAATTAAAGGGGAGAAAACAGTGGTCTAGCTCTCACGCGCACTCTGATGGCTCCGTGCAATAGCTGGAATGACTAAGATCGCCCGTGACTTGGCCACCTCTGCGACCGCTCGTATGCAGCTCACAACACACCCAGTCAGCTTCTAAAAGCCCCGAACAATCTCAAACTCCGAGAATGGGTAAAAGCTCTGGCCACTCAACAACTCTGAGAATGGGTAATAACTCTTGCCACCCGGAAACTCCGTGAGAATGGGTAATAACTCTTGCCACCCGGACCCGAGCGCGTCTCTCGTCCCGTCAATCAGCTTCCGAGCTAACGAGAACACACGAGAGTTTAAATACCCTTCGTGATGTGCACTAATTCACTATGGGCGGTGCCCTTAATTAAACCGGGCTGTATTTTCAGGCACACTCTGTAACGGAGTCTTCCTGTTACATAAAGAGTAGACTTTTTTTTTTTTAACAAGCTGTCCGCGACCCACCAAGAACGTGTCCGCGACCCACTTTTGGGTCGCGACCCACCAGTTGAGAATCACTGCTTTACACAACACACCTGGGTTCACAAACACGGTCGGCACGGAGCGCCCGTCAACATCCTCGGAAGGGATGCGGCGAGAGGCGTGTGTTGCTTTTTTGCCGACACAGCACAACGAGTGTGGAGCACGACCACGATGTCTGGTTACATTGTAGACAGTAACGTTGTAACGTCGTGGTTATGAACATTGTTGTTTATGTCTTCGAGTTGACCACAGCGATGCAACATAATCACTATGATGAAAATCACAGCTGCGAATAGCATCACACCAGGGAGGGTTACGGGTCCTGTTAAATCTGCCCTCCTGAAACGCACCCGGCCAGCTGAAGACTGAAAACAAGACGCCGAACTAAAGTCACGATTATTATTGTCGAATTAATCGATTTATCCTGCTGGACAGATCAGCACGCGACCATTTGATTCGAATCAGGCTTCCGTCCGCAGCGATACAAGAGTATAAAAATGTTTTTTTCTTACCCGTGTCAGTGTCCTAAAGGTCTGTGCTAGTGTGTCGCATGGTACGAGGACCTGGGGTGGCGAACATTCACCGATTTAATCCTCCGCTCCTCGCTGTCCTCGACCAGAGCGAATGATGGCGCTGCCGCCGCCGAGCCACAGTGGACCTAACGGGACTGCTGGAGTGATTGACAGCACGCTCGGCCAATAGCAAGGTCGGATTCACGGAGACGCGAGATATCGAGGAGTTGGTAAACAGGTTAGGTGGAGCATCAAACTGATGGAGCACTCAGCGCTGGAATAAGATGACTTTATGATCGCGAGTTGAAACTCGTGTCAACCAGGTGAGGCAGGAGGAAGAAGAACAGTCCGTAAAACACCTTGACTGTGGCCCTCGACTCGGGCAGGGCTGTCCCGCACCTCTACCACTTGCATTTTTGATGCCCTTATGAAGTTGCCCATGCACAAGAGTTACTGGAGGAGTTACATTACGTTATGACCTTACACACACACAAAAGGTCCACACGCCTAAAAGAATGATTATATAGGGAGGATTTTACATACTTTTAGTTTTTCAATGCGTAATATCGGTGAGGAATGGCCAAATTTATAAGAGCGCTCATTGTTTTGGCTGATGCTGCCCTCTGGTGATCGTCTACACGAATAGCACTTAGTTTTTAGTAAAAACTGGACGTTTTTACAAACAAAATAAACAAAAAAACCAAACGCGCACAATTTAACCGACAGTCTGCTGTAGTAATTCTGGTAATAGAAATTAAGCGGTGGCACATACAAAGTATCCACAATTAAACTGACTGATTATCCTCTTGGTTGCAAATCAATGAAAGAATATAATGTTTCCTCTGTTTTTGACTTATTAGATTTTTGCTCCCTATGGTGCAGAGCATCTGAAATATTGCTGACTCATCTATGCATTTCCGCTTTGCTCTAATATTGTTGACTCTCCAGGTTCCAGGTATTAGTTGGGCAAATCGGTCTTTTGAACTGCATGACCTTATGGGTATCGTTAGTTAATGGACACAGTGTCAAGCAGGCCCTCCTCCGTGCTAGTGATTTCTACTGTTGTTATTAATTGAATCATCTCACACAGCTCAGCTGGACTTCAGTGTCACTGAAAGGCAGAAGAAGAATCACATACTGAATCAGTGAGCCTGTGTCATTTCCAGCCTAAATCAGAGTGAAGGAATTAGTGCTGGACTGAGTCAGAGTGATTCAGTGTCAGCCTGAGTGGTCAAGTCATTGAAAGCTTAACGACTCCAGGATGGTTGTAAAAAGTTACGGGAGCTTGAACTTAGCCGGTTGAGGGGCAGGACTGGCACCCAGCCAATCACACACAAGCAAGCAGTCTACATGCAGGTCATATGTCTCTTGATGACCCCGCAATTCACGTACTCCAGTGCTCACTTCCTGTGTTTACTTACGTAATGTGTTTGTATATACCTGTGTAATGTCTATGTACCTGTTTACTTGGTAAACCTGTCTTGGTGAGTATTTGTGTCCATGTTTGTCTGTGTCCATAATTATCTGTGTTATAGGATCTGTGTGTTTGTATGTCCTTGTTTATCTGTGACCCTGTGGTGGGGGTCAAATACCTGTGCCTCCCAGACCACAGCCCTTTGAGGTATCATTTCACTAATGCCAGATATTAGAGGTCTCAGTTCACTGGAGAGATACAAATGCATATGGCATTTGGTTTATGCAAGTAGGATGTGTTTCTAATATATCTTCCAATCTTTCCAATATCTTCAAACCTGCCATAACAATACAAGTGATGTTTGATGCAAAAGTGCAGCGGACCAACAGTGTGATAATATAACATGGCTTGAATTCTGTTTTTCCACAGTAGGTGGCAGTGTCTGTTGCCCAGATCCACTCATGGAAATACGCAACCCTGTAGAGCTTAATTGCTGCACTATGACCTGCTTCTAATATGATCTAATATGCCATGTATTATGATAATTCTCTTTCACCACGCCACAAACCTGCACGCTGCTCCACTGGTATTTCTGTTCTATTTTTTGGTTAGTTCTACAACTTGACTCTACTGTAAAAGCTGTAATGAACTTCCATAGACCATGGACAGTCTGCCCCCTGCTGACATATGTGAGAGAACGTCTTATGTTTTTAAATTCTTCCGTTGACTTATAAAGTCTTCTCCTTTAAAGCCCCTCAGTTATGGAACAGTCTTCCACATCCAATCTGAGATTCTGACACAGTTCCAGAGTTCCTAATAAATCAGTGATATATATATATATATATATATATATATATATATATATATATATATATATATATATATATATATATTAGGGGTGGGACGCGATTAAAAAAATTAATCGAATTAATCGGAAGCTTTGTAATTAATTAATCGAAATTAATCGCATTTTAATCGCATTTCAGTATTTAACATGAGAAATATTCATTTAAGTTTGAATGATGAATGAATCAATGAACATAATCATAAACTTCAACATCTTGTTTATTTTTCCACCAGTCTACTACACAGACCAATATATGTGTAGTGTGCAGAAAACAGTTCAGAACATTGGAAATTCTGATCAAAAATGTTGTTTAATTTTGGGAGTTTTGCTCAGGATATTGGAAGAATTGAAGTAAATCAGAAGATGTTTTTAATAGCATTTTAGCAATTTCTTTAATTTCCCAGGCTTCTGCCACAGGCATCTCCATAGTGCCTAGAAGTGGTCTTCTGCATGCTCAAAGCAAATGACTGGATCTTCATCATCTATAGATTCATCATCTATATGAGCTGTCACACCAAGATAATTCTTGTTGCTAACAGAGGTCCAGTGATCCCCAGTCAGAGACACATTTGTGGCGCTCTTCACAATAACCTGTTTTACTTCTTTCCTCATCATACAGCTGCTGGATTTTCTTCGACATTGTCTTTCTGGGGTGAGTTTCCCAAAACGTTCTTAGCGCCAAGTACTTCGTTACCTCATTCTTACGTACGAGGTTAAGAAGTACTTGGCGCTAAGAACGTTTTGGGAAACTCACCCCTGGACGGTAGTTCGTAACTTGCATCAGTTGACGCAATGTGCAGCGCTTCTTGTAAGTCTTTATCTTCGACCACTGAGAGCGGACAACACAAATAATGTGACGCGTCATGTATAAACGCGTGCGGAGTCGCGCGCTACGGCCACTCGCGAAAGTTTAATCCAGTCTTAATGGTCCAATGAAGGTAATTTAAAAACCAGGACATTTCCTCACAGGATGTGAATCGGACACTGTGCGATTTTTGGCCCATTTTCAGCCGATTTCTCACTCGTTTCGGCTCAATCGCGTGTCGTGCATCGTATAGTTTACACAGGTATACGAGGAGCGATTCACAACTCCCGATCAGAAATCGCAGCGTCGCAAGAATATCAAACATGTTTGAAATTCAAATCGCTCCTCGTGAGAGTATCGCACTGTTGAAGCAGCTCCACGAGCCGACTCTCCCTGCGATTTAGTCGTACAGTTTGAGCTGGAGCTGAGTACACGATTTAAAATATCGCACAGTGTACGCCCAGCTTTAGCCGCTACATGTTTTGCGTTGAGGTGGTAACGAGTGGAAATGCTCCTGTGATAAGCGAACTCCTTCCTACATAAAGTGTAAATAACACTATTTTTGTTTGTAGCCTACTTCCATCTGGAAGTTTATATTTAAATTTCCCATCCACCAGCGTAGCCTCTTCAGTCATATCCATCATGATCTTATTGTGCGTCCATATAATCTGTATGTCTGGAACTCGTGCACTGAGAAACATTCCACGGTGCAAAAGTGTCTCGCCCGTTAAATGCGTTAAAATGCGTTAATTTTTTTAGTGCGTTAATTTTCCTGTAATTAATTAATCGAAATTAACGCGTTAAAGTCCCACCACTAATATATATATATATATATATATATATATATATGAGTTATAGGCCCAACATCCACATTGGACAGACTGTGATAGTTCTATATCTAGGCTCAGCAAAGGGTTATGTCTACTAGCTGGGCTGCCTGATGCTCCCTTTTGAGTCTTGGTTCTTCCAAGCTTTCTTCCTGATCCCTGCCTAGGGAGATCCTCCTTGCTACTGCCGTCCCCGTCTTTCTTTTTAGAGATTTGGACGCATGCGTTTGTAAAGCTGCATTTCTAAAGTCAATAAAATTGATTTTGACTTTATGGCCAGAATAATTTTTATATGAAGTCTGAAAGACATTGTATATCTCTTCATATATTGTATATATTCATTATCCAACACACATTCAGAAATAAAGACAGTTCCAGATTTATTGTGTTAATGTAACTGAAGTGAGGTTAATGTAAAGATATCAGCCTCACTGAAGATATCATTTGTGGAACACAGAAGACCTGGAACAAGAATAATCACAGCTAATGAAAACCATAATATCATATTGGTCTGGATAAAATAAATACTACAGTAATCCATGGATGATGAAAATAGAGCATGGAGTCATGATGACAGTCCAAAGCTCTTCACAGCAATTAATGGCACTAGGTCTGTTTATACTGTACACTACTGACAGAAGATCAAGGCCAGTGTACTGTTGCACCTGATGGCCTTGTTTAACTGATGTCAGCAGGGCATTGTTCCAGATGTTTTATAGGACGTGTGTGTGTGTGCTTATTCTACATGTTTTAGAGTACCGGTATGTTTTAGAGGATCTGTTTGTGTATGTTCTAGAGGACTTGAGCTCTGATGTCGTCAGGGCTGTTGGTTAGGACCGGTGTGTGTTTGTTAAAGTAGCGTGACCAGATGTCCTCTTGTTGAGACTTAAAGCATGTCCAGACGGAATTTGACAAATGTCCGGGATTTCGTTTTACTAGAGCTTACATAGAATTACGAGAAGCATTTCGTTCACAAACAGCCCCACCCTCCCCTATGTTTGGTTCACTTGAGTGAGAAGGGGAAGTGAATAAGGCTAAAATGTTTGGATCACCCCTTCCACCCCCATATGCCCATCCCACTGAGGTGTCCTCTTCTTCATCAGACCAGATCTGGTCACCCTAGTTAAAGATGTGTATCTCCAGAACACCTAAAGGAGAGAGTGAATCTCCAGAACACTTACAGGAGAGAGTGGATTTCTTTCTTGAACACACACACACACACACACACACACACACACACACACACACACACACACACACACACACACACACACACACACACACACACAAATATTTTACATTTACATTTTACATTTACGGCATTTTAGCAGACGCTCTTATCCAGAGCGACTTACAAAGTGCTTTGCTTCTGATCACAGAATTCATCCTAGGTAATAGTACGGATAGGCCAGAATTCAAGATACTACTAAAGTCAGACTACTACTAAACTACAGGAGTCAATGTCATTACCTAGTGTTTTGCAAGTTAAATGTTTGCCAAGAAGCACAAATAACCATAGACAGACATACAATTTAAGAACAATGGCAAGTGGTATCAGCTGAGTTAGTGCTCTGGTAAGAACTCAACAAACAGGTGAGTCTTCAGTCTACATTTGAAGATAGCAATAGACTCTGCAGTCCGAGCAGCTAATGGAAGATCGTTCCACCATCTTGGAGTTTTTTTTTTTTTACAATCTGTGC
Source organism: Brachyhypopomus gauderio (assembly GCF_052324685.1). Taxonomy (NCBI): domain Eukaryota; kingdom Metazoa; phylum Chordata; class Actinopteri; order Gymnotiformes; family Hypopomidae; genus Brachyhypopomus; species Brachyhypopomus gauderio. The sequence continues at coordinate 6,322,537 of NC_135219.1, forward strand.
CACCTCTGTTATACAGGGGTGTGTTTGTAATGCTGTGCCTCTGCTACGAAACATGCTGTCATCATCACTGAAAAACATTTTCTGATTGTCATTAGGAACATGCAGTACTTTGTTTTATAAAACATGTTTTTACTAAATCAGTATTATTGTTCTATTACTGAATTAATGAAGCAGTTATGTTGTAGAGGACACGCAATTATTCTCAGGATATATTTTATAAAAGTGTTTGGAGAAAACCAGCCATTTCAGAAAGTGGTGGGGACACATCCATGAAAACCAACTCAAAGTTGTTCATAACGTGACCAATTACACTACAACACTGTTGAGATGGGATTCATTTTCATCTGGAAAGGTATATCTGGAGGTGTCTGGTACCTGTGGGGCTGCAGTCACATGAGAATATGTGCATGGACCTCAAGAGCTAAAGATTGAGATCAGAGAGAGCTGGGGCGGGATTTTCACACTGAACAAACATGGCAGGAATGTCAGTGCAAACACATCCACACACAGACCAACACAGTCCAGATTCTGAATGCAGTCCAGAACACCCCGACCCTTTGAAACATGTTCATCTCACATGGATTCCTGTTGGTCCAGTGTCCGACGCTCAGATTAACTCTAGGTCTAAAAAAGAATTACCAATAGATACTCACCAATTGGCAGTGCATTTAAATTCAATATTAGACTTAACTCATATTGAAGAAATGAGCCTGTGTGTGGTGCTAGTAGTAGTCAAAGTAGCATAAGGCAAATGTGGATTTAAAGAGAAGACAGAGGAGAGCTTTGTATGCCTCTCTCAGCTCAGCTCTCTCGTTCCCCTCTGCCCTCCTCTCCCTCTCTCTCCCTCCCTTCCTCCTCTGTCACTCTCACTTCTGCCTAAGCCAAGACTCTGTAAGATGGTGTTACTGCTCTGGGGCTGCCTGCTGCTCATAGCACCTCAGGTAAGAACTGCTCATATCTCCCTTCCTCGCCTGTGGCTTAACGTGAATGCTGCTGTAGCTGTCAGCCATCAGCTACTGGGAATATCTGTGGAAACACAGGCACAGACATCCAGTGTGGACTTGCTTTTGCTGAACGAATCTGTTTGGATTCAATAAAAACGCTCAGCTGTAAAATACTCCCTTAACAGTCACATTAAAAACAGGTTTGATACTTATTTCTCTGAGTGGGTGGAGCTTAAGGGTATCATTAAGGCTGGATGACAACTGTGTGTTACCGTGTTGATGAAGAGAGAGCTGTGTTATGGTGCTGATGTAGAGATCTGCGTGTTACCATGCTGATATAAAAAATAAGCTGTGTTACAGTGCTGATGTAGACAGCTGTGTATCGTTAGTGTTGATGAAGAGACAGCTGTGTGTAGTTACAGTGCTGATGTAGACAGTTGTGTGTCGTTAGTTTTGATGTAGAGACAGCTGAGTTACGGAGCTGATGTAGAGACAGCTGTGTGTTGTTACGGTGCTGATGTAGACAGCTGTGTTACGGTGCTGATGTAGAGACAGCTGTGTGTAGTTACGGTGCTGATGTAGACAGCTGTGTGTTGTTACGGAGCTGATGTAGAGACAGCTTTGTTACGGAGCTGATGTAGAGACAGCTGTGTTACAGAGCTGATATAGAGACAGCTGAGTTGTTATGGTGCTGATGTAGACAGCTGTGTGTCGTTAGTGTTGATGTAGAGACAGCTGTGTGTTGTTACGGAGCTGATGTAGAGACAGCTGTGTGTTGTTACGGTGCAGATGTAGAGACAGCTGTGTGTTGTTACGGTGCAGATGTAGAGACAGCTGTGTGTTGATACAGTGCTGATGTAGACAACTGTGTGTTACGGTGCTGATGTAGAGACAGCTGTGTGTTGATACAGTGCTGATGTAGACAGCTGTGTGTTACGGTGCTGATGTAGAGACAGCTGTGTGTTGATTCAGTGCTGATGTAGACAGCTGTGTTACGGTGCAGATGTAGAGACTGCTGTATGTTGTTCGGGTGCTGATGTAGACAGCTGTGTGTCGTCAGTGTTGATGTAGAGACAGTTGTGTTACAGAGCTGATGTAGAGACAGCTGTATGTTGTTACGGTGCTGATATAGAGACAGCGGTGTGTTGTTACGGTGCTGATGTAGAGAGCTGTGTTTTGTGACACTGATGTAGAAAGACCTGTGTGTTACCATGTAGATATTTCAAACCATGGAAGATATCACACTGAGGCATACCTTAGATGAAAAAAAATTCTGATTTCTGTTCAGACTTCCTGTGACCCTGCAAGCACTTGTGTGCATGTTTGGTATAAATACACCGTTTTGCTGCTTTTTATAAAATAGTTTAGATTTTCCATGGTTGTTTTTTTTGTTTTCTACATTTTTTACATGTAGACTCAGATTCAGCATTTACAAGATCAACAACCTGTTATACCCATTATAATTTCTGCCTAATAAAAACATTACATGTAGAAGTTACACAAAATCGTAATCGGCCAAATCATTTCACATATAGACGTGCTTCATGCAGCTGGAAGGCTTGTGCGGCCCGGACAGGCGTGGAGCCAAGATCATAACTACACTCACAAACTGATCTTTCTTTCCCCAAGTCAACCATAAACAGAGCAAGGACTGTGGGCTCAGCAAAGGGTGTGGCAGTGCAAGAGAACGTGTGTGTGTGTGTGTGTGGGGGGGGGGGGGGGGGGGGTTTAACTAAACTAAACTAAAATGCGGATGCAGTGGGCATCTAACTCAGGACAGGGCAGAAGGTTAGGGGGGTAGACTTTGGAGGGTTAGGGTTAGAGTGTTCAGGTTAGACTTGCAGTGTTAGGGTTAGAGGGACACCCATTTCCCTCCAGTGTTAGGGTGCCTAGGGTTAGAGTTGCCATCTCCAGGACTTTACACATGGGATGCCACCTAGGGTCAGGGCTAGTTACCCATTACAGCCAAGCTGCATTTAAGCAGAATATAAGCTTTGTCTTTTTCAAACATGGGAACTGTTGGGATTAATTAATCCTGGCTGGCTCACAAGAGGAAATGCTTTGTAGTCACAGTACACTAAACTATATTGGGAATATCTGTTTACATGGCAGTGAAATATATATTTACCTGTATAACACTTACATGAATGATATACTGTATACGGATATACACAGCTATACTGTGAGGAAAAAAAAGAAGAGTATACAAAGATAAAAAAATGCAGTGTCAGTGTCTTTTACAAAATGTTTCTCGTTCAATATCTAATTATGGTAAATTCATTGCCAAGTCAATGAATGGAACGACCCCGTCAGAACACATTAGTTTATAACAAAATGTCCATTATAAAATATGAACACTAAATGATGTCAAAAGCAATTCTTTAATCTTCTATTTCTATTGTCCAATTGTAGGACTTGATACAGGTGAGCATCACCACGTTTCTCCTGTGTCTGTGGGGCAGGTGTGTCGGGCGCAGGGAGGCAACGCTTTGGCGTTATCGCGTGGCGCGTCGCCCCCTTCAGCACGGCGGCAGTACTGCACCTGGCCGTGTAAGTGTGGGGCGAGGGTGCAGTGTGCGCCGGGCGTCAGCGCCGTGCTGGACGGCTGTGGCTGCTGTAAGTCCTGCGCGCGTCAGATCGGAGAGTCCTGTAATGAGAGGGACCTGTGTGACCCCCACAAAGGCATGTACTGCGACTTCTCCCGGGACCAGCCACGCTACCAGGTCGGCGTCTGCGCATGTGAGTGATCGGGGCGGCAAAGAGGGAGGGGCATAAGGGGAGGTGGGAGGGGCAAGGGGAGGAGCCCGGGGTGGCCGTCTTAGTGCGGACACCGCCAGTGCTGGTTTTACAACAGCAGCAGTAATAAATGTGAATCTATTACTACCACCTCTTGCTGCAAACGCAGGAGAATGATGAACTAGAAAACTCTCCCTGCAGACATGATGGCAGTGGGCTGTGACCTGAACGGAGCACACTACGACAACGGCCAGGCCTTCCAGCCCAACCCCCTCTACAAGTGCACGTGTATCGCTGGAGCCATCGGGTGCACACCTGTGTTCATCCAGAAACCTGCAGCCTTGCTGGGACCAGCTCCACTCCAGAAAAACAGGCCTGCAGGCATGATGGCCAAGAACCCACAGGACACCACCTATAGCTCCATGTCAGGTGAGGAGGGGGGGGGGCACCACCTATAGCTCCATGTCAGGTGAGGAGGGGGGGGCACCACCTATAGCTCCATGTCAGGTGAGGAGGGGGGGGGGGCACCACCTATAGCTCCATGTCGGGTGAGGAGGGGGGGGGCACCACCTATAGCTCCATGTCGGGTGAGGAGGGGGGGGGCACCAACTATAGCTCCATGTCGGGTGAGGAGGGGGGGGGGGCACCACCTATAGCTCCATGTCAGGTGAGGAGGGGGGGGGGCACCAACTATAGCTCCATGTCGGGTGAGGAGGGGGGGGCACCACCTATAGCTCCATGTCGGGTGAGGAGGGGGGGGGCACCACCTATAGCTCCATGTCAGGTGAGGGGGGGGGGCACCACCTATAGCTCCATGTCGGGTGAGGAGGGGGGGGCACCACCTATAGCTCCATGTCGGGTGAGGAGGGGGGGGCACCACCTATAGCTCCATGTCGGGTGAGGAGGGGGGGGGGCACCAACTATAGCTCCATGTCGGGTGAGGAGGGGGGGCACCACCTATAGCTCCATGTCGGGTGAGGAGGGGGGGGGCACCACCTATAGCTCCATGTCGGGTGAGGAGGGGGGGGGGGCACCACCTATAGCTCCATGTCGGGTGAGGAGGGGGGGGGGGGGGGGGGCACCAACTATAGCTCCATGTCGGGTGAGGAGGGGGGGGGCACCACCTATAGCTCCATGTCGGGTGAGGAGGGGGGGGGGGCACCAACTATAGCTCCATGTCGGGTGAGGAGGGGGGGGGCACCACCTATAGCTCCATGTCGGGTGAGGAGGGGGGGGGGGGCACCACCTATAGCTCCATGTCGGGTGAGGAGGGGGGGGGGGGCACCACCTATAGCTCCATGTCGGGTGAGGAGGGGGGGGGGGGCACCACCTATAGCTCCATGTCGGGTGAGGAGGGGGGGGGGGGCACCACCTATAGCTCCATGTCGGGTGAGGAGGGGGGGGCACCACCTATAGCTCCATGTCGGGTGAGGAGGGGGGGGCACCAACTATAGCTCCATGTCAGGTGAGGAGGGGGGGGGGGGGGCACCACCTATAGCTCCATGTCAGGTGAGGAGGGGGGGGGGCACCACCTATAGCTCCATGTCGGGTGAGGAGGGGGGGGGCACCACCTATAGCTCCATGTCGGGTGAGGAGGGGGGGGGGGGCACCAACTATAGCTCCATGTCAGGTGAGGGGGGGGGGGCACCACCTATAGCTCCATGTCGGGTGAGGAGGGGGGGGGGGCACCACCTATAGCTCCATGTCGGGTGAGGAGGGGGGGGCACCACCTATAGCTCCATGTCGGGTGAGGAGGGGGGGGCACCAACTATAGCTCCATGTCGGGTGAGGAGGGGGGGGGCACCAACTATAGCTCCATGTCGGGTGAGGGGGGGGGGGGGCACCACCTATAGCTCCATGTCGGGTGAGGGGGGGGGGCACCACCTATAGCTCCATGTCGGGTGAGGAGGGGGGGGGGCACCACCTATAGCTCCATGTCAAGTGAGGAGGGGGGGGGGGACCACCTATAGCTCCATGTCGGGTGAGGAGGGGGGGGGCACCACCTATAGCTCCATGTCAGGTGAGGAGGGGGGGGCACCACCTATAGCTCCATGTCAGGTATCTTATGAAGTCCATTGTGCCATCAAGTGCACAACTAGCATGTCAGAACTAGCACAGGTGTGTTGGTGTTGTGTGATAGTGTGGTGTGTGCTCGGGTGTGGTGTGCTGGTGTGTGATGGTGGGGTGTGCGCTCAGGTGGGGTGTGTGATGGTGGGGGGGGTGACTTTGTGACTGTACGCTGGGAAGCTTACAGGGATCCTCCTTTAGTCTGGAGGAAGAAGTGTGTGGTGCAGACAACGGCGTGGACGCCCTGCACACACACCTGCGGCCTGGGTCTCTCCACCCGCGTCTCCAACGACAACCGCAAGTGTGAGATGAGGAAGGAGCGACGGCTCTGTCTGCTCAGGCCCTGCGATAAAAAAGTCCTGAAAAACATCAAGGTATGGCGCCTTGTGATGACATCACCAAACGATGCTGTTCTGTATGTTGCAACGAACCCTAAATGATCTCGTAGCGAGTAATGTCTACTAGAACACCACTGTGTCCTCCCACTGAACCACATCCCAGCCTAGAGGACCACGACACTGGGGGGCAAAACAGGTGCAGTAGGTGGTTTAGAGAAAGCAGGTTAAGTAAACACATCCAACCACCATCAGCTGTGTAGCACTGCAGGTTAAAGTCTCTCATAGTACAAGGTGCTGGTACAAATAACTCCAAGAGTAAAAAAGACTTGGTATGCTGGCAGCAAATTCCAGACCGACCTACATGCCAATAACACACCTGTGAGAACCTTGTGTGTTTCCAGGGAGACAGGAGTTCCAGAGGAGGTGAGCTATTTGATGGTGGAAAACAATATAAACAGGGTCTCATTGCCCCCTTCTCTCCCTCCCCCACACACACACACACACACACACACACACACACACACACACACACACACACACAGATCCCAGCAAGAAAGACCTGCAAGCCCACGTTCCAGGCGGGGAAGGCGGAGACTCTGAAGCTGTCGGGCTGCACAAGCACACAGAAGTTCCGGCCCACCTACTGCGGCGTGTGCACAGACAAACGCTGCTGTGTCCCCAACAAGTCCAGAGTGGTGCAGGTGGAGTTCCGCTGCCCAGGGGGCGCTAGAGAGCTCCGCAAGATGCAGTGGATCACATCCTGTGTGTGCCAGAGGAAATGCAGCGACCCAGGAGACATGTTCTCACAGCTGCTTCTGCTGTGAACCCCCCCCCCCCCCCCCCCCAACACACACACAACCACACACACACCAAGAACAATCAGGAGGAATGCTTTTCCATGCTCACACTCAGGGACACACATGTAACACTGTACAAACTACAAATACATTTTTCTATAGAACTGCAATAAATGATTCGTCAGCACTAACCATGACACGACTGCAAGTCTAGTAGCACTAAAGTTAGCGGTCTAGTAGCGCACGCACGCACGCACGCACACACACACACACACACACACATACACCTCTGTTCAGCTCTCAGCTGGACCAAACACCTATAATGTATTTCTTCTATTTTCAACTATATGTAGTGTTGTTCAGTCTAGTAGAGGACTACAGTGGGATGCAAAAGTTTGGGCACCCTTGTTAATTTTCCTGTTAATTTTTGGATAAAAAAATTCAGTTAAATATATAATATAAGGGACAAACACAGTGATATTTGAGAAGTGAAATGAAGTTTATATGATTTACAGAAAGTGTGCAATAATTGTCTAAACAAAAATAGGCAGGTGCATAAGTTTGGGCACCCAAAAAAAACCCTTAACTTAATATTTAGTAGATCCTCCTTTCGCAGAAATAACAGCCTCTTAACGCCTCCTACAGCTTCTAATGAGTCTGGATTGTGGCTGAAGGTATTTTAGACCATTCTTCTTTACACAACATCTCTAGTTCATTCAGGTTTGATGGTTTCTGAGCATGGTCAGCTCTCTTTAAGCGACACCACAGCTTTTCAATAATATTCAGGTCTGGGGACTGAGATGGCCATTCCAGAACATTGTGCTTGTTCCTCTGCATGAATGTGTTAGTAGATGTTGAGCAGTGTTTAGGGTCTTGGTAGATGTTGAGCAGTGTTTAGGGTCTTGGTAGATGTTGAGCAGTGTTTAGGGTCTTGGTAGATGTTGAGCAGTGTTTAGGGTCTTAGTAGATGTTGAGCAGTGTTTAGGGTCTTGGTAGATGTTGAGCAGTGTTTAGGGTCTTAGTAGATGTTGAGCAGTGTTTAGGGTCGTTGTAGATGTTGAGCAGTGTTTAGGGTCGTTGTAGATGTTGAGCAGTGTTTAGGGTCTTGGTAGATGTTGAGCAGTGTTTAGGGTCTTGGTAGATGTTGAGCAGTGTTTAGGGTCGTTGTAGATGTTGAGCAGTGTTTAGGGTCGTTGTAGATGTTGAGCAGTGTTTAGGGTCGTTGTAGATGTTGAGCAGTGTTTAGGGTCGTTGTAGATGTTGAGCAGTGTTTAGGGTCGTTGTAGATGTTGAGCAGTGTTTAGGGTCTTGGTAGATGTTGAGCAGTATTTAGGGTCGTTGTAGATGTTGAGCAGTGTTTAGGGTCTTGGTAGATGTTGAGCAGTGTTTAGGGTCGACAGCTTCAGCTTTGTCACTGATTCCTGGACATTGGTCTCCAGAATCTGCTGATATTGACTGGAATCCATGCGTCCCTCAACTTTAACAAGATTCCCAGTTCCTGTACTGGCCACACAGCCCAACAGCATGATGGAACCACCACCAAATTTTACTGTAGGTAGCAGGTGTTTTTCTTGGAGTGATGTGTTCTTTTTCCTCCATGCATAACGGCCCTTGTTATGGCCAAATAACTATTTTAGTTTCATCAGTCCACAGCACCTTACTCCAAAAGGAAGCTGGCTCGTCCAAATATGCTTTAGCATACCTCAAGCAGCTCTGTTTGTGATGTGGGTGGAGAAAAGGTTTCCTCTGCATCACTCTTCCATACAGCATCTCCTTGTGTAAAGAGCGCCGAATAGTTGAACGATGCACAGTAGCAAGATGATGTTGTAGATCTTTGGTGCTGGTCTGTGGATTGACTGACTGTTCTTAACATCCTTCGCTTCTATTTATTAGATTTTTGCTTGGTCTGCCACTTCGAGCCTTGTCTTGAACTGCACCTGTCTTCTTCCATTTTCTCACAATGTTTCTCACACTGGAGACTGAAAGCTGAAATCTCTGACATAGCTTTCTGTATCCTTCCCCTAAACCAGGGGTGCCCACAAGTTTTCAGCTTGCGAGCTACTTATAAGATGACCAAGTCAGAAAGATCTACCGGGGTGTGGGGGGTTGTGAGGTGGCGAATGAAATTTGTTGAGCGGGGGGGAAACGTAATTTGTTGAGCGGATTGCAGATTGGCTACCATGAATGTCAATCAAAATACAACCGTCAGTGGAGATGTGCGATTCATCTGCTACTTTTTAATTTGACGCGATCTACGCACATTCCTTCACAATCGACCGACACTCGATCGCGATCGATGTAATGAGCACCCCTGCCCTAAACCATGACGGTGAACAATCTATGTTTTCAGGTCATTTGAAAGTTGTTTTGAATCTCCCATGCTGCGACTCTTCAGAGAAGATGCAAAGAGGAGAAAAACAACTGCCACCCTTAACTACCCTTTCTCATAACTGGAGTCACCTCTGTATGGAGGTCAAGGGTCACTGAACTTACCAAACCAAATTTGAGTTCCAATAACAGTGCCCAAACTTATGCACCTGCCTATGTTTAGACAATTATTGCACACTTTCTGTAAATCATATAAACTTCATTTCACCTCTCAAATATCACTGTGTTTGTCCCCTATATGATATATTTAACTGAATTTTTTAATCCAAACATTCAATGATTTATAAAGGTAAATCAGGAAAATTAACAAGGGTGCCCAAACTTTCGCATCCCACTGTACAGTGTTTAAACGTGAATAGTTTAAATATAGCTGTTGGTCTGTTTTTTTTTATTTTTATATTTTTTTATTTTCTAACGGACATGATGCAGTAGAACATTAGCATGGCATCTCAGGCATGAAACAATAAAAGATCTTTGGTTAAAATTGGAGTACGTGAATCATGTTTATTAAACAAAAAATATAAAAATATGCACAATTTTCCATTTTCAGGATTAAGCAAAATTACTCCTGGTATACACATTACAACCAAGATTTTGCAAGTTAATTTTATACATGTTATGAATGTGGTAGCATCACTGAGATCATGCATGTTCAAATGGGGTCCATGTTCTCAAATAAACAGAGAGCACTTACTTCCTCTTCCTCTTCAGAAGCATGAATAAGCACAGCCGAAGCTGTGATTGGTCAGTTCAGGCTGCCGCCAGATTCACCTGAAGAGCTCATTCAGAGGTACACCGGAGTCACGCCTAGCACTAACGTCAGTTACTCGTCTCTTCTAGAGCACTGCTCAAAGACTGCTCCAGCGCGCAGGGATTAGGATGGATGGAAGAACACACACACACACACACACACACCTATCTACAGCTACACAAATCCACACACCTCAACACCCTAGCAGAAGGAAGCTCACAGCTGCTCACTGGATGGTGCTAGATGGCGATGTTGAGTCGAGGGGTTTGGTGTGTACGGGATGATCTGGTGGAGTCCAGCTGGCTGTACTCATCTATGAGAGCAGAGAGAGAGTGCAGCGCCTCACTGAACCCAGATGTCTCCATCCCCTCCACAGACACGTAGTGGTGCAGATGAGCCTACACACGCACGCACGCACGCACACACACACACACACACACACACACACACACACACACACACACACACACTTTTCATACTCCTTTTCCAAGGTCAAATTCAAACTGTAGTATATTACATATTTACACATATACACACACCTACTCAAAACGATTAATTCATTAAGAGATGGTACCGGTACCGTGTTTGGTAATAGCAGAAGAATAATTTACATTGGTTTGTAAGGCATAAGCATGCTTAAAATATATGCTAGTTTGGTTAGGCTCTGCTACGGTTGCTAGTTTAGCTACCAAACTTGCATATATTTTATTTAATGGTAGTTTATTTTCAAAATGCACAAGCTTAACGTTTTCGTTTACACAAGGATGCGGTACATTTTTTTCCTTTCATTTGTTGAATTTCGAGCTCTTTCAAGTACTCTAGTCAAACGTCAAGCACTTTTCAAACCAGGGAAACATTAATGCTCAAACATTTTCAAGGATTTCTAGCCCCTGTATGAACCCTGCATAAAGAAACACGCAGAAGAAAGTATTTTGGGTTAAATAACAGGTCACTGTGCATATTTGAGAGCAGATACTGGAATGTGTGTCGTTTAAGTGTGTGCGTGTGTAGATGGTGCTGTATCTTTTTGGCGTGGAGTGCTGTCTGAGGTGGGCAGGCGTACCTTTTTGCGGTACAGTTTGATGAAGCGATCTCTGAGCTGCATGAAGGAAGTCTTCACACAGGTGTTATTGGCCAGCGCCAGCAGAGAGTGTGTGTGTCCCACGGGAGGGACGGCGCACAGAGACGCTTTCCAGCCCTCCTCATTCCAGGGGACAAATGACAGCATGGGCCTTAGTCTGGGGACGAGGGGGGGACGCGAGGAAGAACACGTGACTCATTAAGAGGAGAGGAAGACTAACAAGAGTAGGGGAGGAAGACAATGGTGAAGATGAAGAGGAGAGTAACCTCTCGATGTTCCGGCGCAGGTCAGACATCTGGACGTCGCCACGGAGCATTAGTGCACATGCCAGGTACAGACTGTGCCTGGGGTCAGCCTTCATCAGCTGGTGCTCCTTACTGAACGCATCAGTAAACATCTGGTCTAGTCTACACACACATACATACACACACACCATTATGCCCCTTAGCAAAATTTTCTCCACTGTTACTCATGACTCATTATGGCTTTAAATCAGACACAGATTCAGACCAAGATAATGTTTGTTGTAAATAAATAAATGAATAAAAGTGTACCTCCGGGTAGGAACACTAACATCTGCAAGTGTGTAGAGAGGGGTGAGGCTGGACACTAGGTAGTGTAGTCGTGGAAATGGGACCAAGTTCATTGTGATCTCATTCAGATCCATGTTGAGGGAACCCTCAAACCGCGCAGAGCTGTAGAGATGTGTTTCCAACAACAATCACCACTCTGTACCCCTCCCCATACATCTCAAACAGAGTAGAAAATCATTACTCCTCCCTTATACCCGTAACAGTACACCAACACTCTCATCTCTACATGAGGGGAACAACACTCCTCTATAACCATCTCCAACATGTTAAACCACTCCACCCTCGCTATAACACTGCAACACCACTCTCTTCCCCTCATCTCTGTAACAAGACCTTTCCCCTACCTCATCCGTGTAACATCCACTCCTCACAGCTATGAAGTATTCTCTTCATTTGTCAACTAACCTAGTAATGTTCAGCAGCAGGTTGGCCACAATGTTGTTCATGGCATCAAAAGGCTTCTCAGTCTTAGACACCCCCCCTTGCCCAGAGATGATGGTACAGTCCTTCTTGATTACGCAACTAGGTTTGCCAGTGTGGGCCATGTGCTGGATCTTACTGACAATGTCCACCAGGGACTGAAGACAGAAAGGAAACACAGCAGAACATCAAATCAGTGGAAGAATTCATAACTCTCTCTCTCACACACACACACACACACACACACCTGGTTCTCAATAGGTAAAACGCAGTCAGCATGCTCTGTGAGTTCCCTCATAGCCAGAACGCTGTTGTAGGGAGAGGTGATGACATCGTCTTCAGCTGAGGGATACACAGCGGTCACCAGTCTGCACACCTCTGGAAACTCCTCCTCCAGCAGCTTCAGAACACACGTCCCCAATCCAGACCCGGTCCCTACACGCGCACGCACGCACGCACGCACGCACGCACGCACACACGCACACACACACACACACACACACACGGTCACCAAGAGACATTTCTCTTTCACCTAATTAAATAAAACTAAATTTTTCTACTTCCTGCTTTCCTCCTGTACAGACGCTTTTCTGCCAGCTCTGCCTGTCCTTTACTGTTTTTTCATTTATTGGAGTTATAACTACAAGTTAAGTTATTTTTACAAGTTAAAAGGATCCATTACTCATTACTTCACTTGGTAAGCTTTTTACATTTATCTGTAAAGGATAATTTAGCATTTTTGATACTCCGACAGTCCGACACTGCGAGTGAACTGTTTTTGTGCCTCAACCTTGTGAGTTAGTGGTTTTAGTGCACCGTTCTATCAGTAACTGATACTTTCCCAGCTGTGAAATACCTGCCAGAACTTCTTGGGTGTTAATTTTGCACTTGATTTTTAACTTGGATATTTGAGCCTTGTGTGCCCAGTTCTCTTGATATTGCCTCGATTATGGCTCATGCTTCCACATCATCTATTTGCTCTGAGTGTATCAAACTGTCTCAGAGGGTGGCGGAACTTCAGGAAAGAATCCATACCTTACATTCTATAAGGGAGGATGAGGAATATCTGGACTCGATTCTTGCCACACAAGCTGCTGATAAAACCGTCCCTGTAACTGGCAAAGAAAGAGACGTTTCTCTGCATTGTCGCTGGGATGTACTGGGGGCAAAGCCTAAGCTCATCTTGGCCTCAACTCCTAATCCCATTAACAACAACAATGATAAGGGCTGGACTCTTGTTCGGGGGAAGGGACGTTGCAGAAACCAGCACAGCAGCGATGGCAAGCAGCTATCTTCAGAACAGAACATTCCTTTAGATAACAGATATGAAGCTCTCTCCTCAACTGGAGTAGCAGGAATAGAGCAGTCTGACCACAACATACTGCCTCCCTCTCCAGGACATCAAGGACATCAAACACACCCCAATCAGCATCACAGAACCAGTCTGGCTGCTAAGCAACAGCAACAGCATGCAAATAACTCTGGCCATTCGCGGACCAACCACCAGGCTGCCAACTGTGTTAGCCGGCAGCATGCTAACAAGCATGCTAAGAGTCGTTCCAACCACCAGCCTGCAATCCGTGCCAGTCGACGGCTAACTAATGAGCATGCTAATAGGGTTTGCCATCGGGATGCTAACCATGTTAGCAATCGGTGTGCTAACCATGTTGGCCATCGGGATGCTAACCATGTTAGCCGCCGAGGCATTAACGGTGAAAGGAGACAAGGAACACCGCCACAGCCTAAAACGCTGCTGATTGGGGACTCAGTTATCAGAGATGTATGGAGCAACAGTATTAAGGCCTTTTGCTTTCCTCGTGTTACTGTCTGTGAAGTGATACCCATGATTCCACGCATATTGCAAGACCATCCAGCTACGGAAAGACTGATTGTGCATGTCGGCTCTAGCGATGTTTACAAACAACAGTCTGAGATTCTGAAACAGGATTTTAACCATCTGCTCGACATTCTGGAGTTTTCCCAGTGCGAAGTGTTCATTTCTGGACCAATACCTACTGCACGTCGAGGCAGTGGTCACTTTACCAGACTGCTGGCTCTAAACAGCTGGCTCACTACAGCCTGTGCTCATCGGAAGGTAAACTTCATTGACAATTTCAACATCTTTTGGAGTCGTCCTGAGCTTTTTAAACCGGATCAGCTTCACCCTAACAGGGCTGGGACTCAAATGCTTGTGGATAATCTAATGTATGGAATCACTCACATGCGGAACCTGCACCCAACCGCCAGCAGTAACGTCAGTAATGTCAGTCAAAGGAGCCCACCATCTCCTGTCAGAGAATCTGTCCACAGTCTCAGAGGTAAACTCCAGGAGATTGATGAGGTTCCGCAACACTACAGTCTGCAGTCTTGTAGGAACTCACTTACTTCTCCTGCACACTCAGTGACTCAGGTCTGACACACTGGAACCCATGCTCCTAGTAAGTGCTACATTCCAGTTATTTTAAATAGCCGGTGGCATGGCTCTCAGAATCGAAATAAAAATGTAATCAGAAGAAAACACAAGGGCACAAAACATTGTAACAAACAAAATTTGATCCCAGTGAAATGCACAAGTGATGTAAGTGATGCTGATCAAACACATCAAGTCTTCAAAGTCTCCTTACTAAACGTCCGCTCACTCACAAACAAGACTTTTATAATAGCTAAATTAATTGAAGATTACTGTCTGGACTTTCTTTTTCTAACAGAGACTTGGCTTGATAGCAATGGAGCAATAGTGCTAAATGAAGCTTCACCTCCCGACTTTAACTATTTTAATGTCTCTAGAGTAAATAAGAGAGGTGGTGGTGTTGCATGTTTTTACCATAAAGCATTCCGCTGTAAGCAGATCTCATTAGGGGAACATCCTACGTTTGAATATCTGGCAGTACAACTCAACAGTACTTATTCAGTTCTTTTGATTGTTATCTATCATCCTCCCAGACTACATGCAGACTTTCTTGAAGATTTTGAAGAAATGCTTTCAAGGATTTTAATTGATTTTGATTATGTTTTAATTGCTGGGGATTTTAATATTCACATGGATATATCCACAAATCCAATCACTTCAGAGTTCATGAGGATGCTTAACTCTTTTGATCTCATACAGCATGTATCAGGCCCAACTCATAAGCATGGCCACATTTTAGATTTGATCATTTCTAAAAGCATAGAGGTTAATAATACTGAAATTATTGATGTTGCAATTTCTGACCATTTTGGCGTATTTTTCAATATGTCATTATCTACTAGAACACTCAGTGAAAAGCGTACAATAACCAAGCGTTATCTCAGTGCTGGCAGTGCCGTGGCCTTCACCGACATGATACAGTCCCTCCCTCCCCTCTCAGAAAATGGGAATGAGCTAGTTGAAACATTCACACAGAGAGTTAAGAACTGTATTGATGCTGTGGCACCAAAGGTAACTAAAATTATCTCTGGTAAAATTAGGATGCCCTGGAGAAACACTCCTTCTATTGTAAAATTTAGGCAAGAATGTAGGCAGGCTGAGAGACGTTGGCGAAGGTCAAAATTGCAAGTACATTTTGATATTTATAAAACAACATTGCACAATTACAACAGTGAAGTGAAATCAGCAAGGGAAAACTATTTCTCTACCTTAATCAATTCATCAAATAATAACTCGGCTGTCCTGTTCAGAAGTATTGATCAGCTAGTAAACCCCACCTCCTGTGTCTTCCCTGAGACTGTTTCAGTTGAAAAATGTGATGAGTTTGCAATATTTTTTAGGGACAAGATCACTAGTATAAGGCAGAACATAGCAACAAGCACTAATAGACTATCAAACCTTATATCAGTTACTCAGCCTAACTTTAATATGTCTTATTTCAAAGAAGTTGACATGGTAACACTACTTGATGTGATTTCATCACTAAAATCCTCTACTTGTGAACTGGACCCTTTACCTACATGCTTTTTCAAGCAGGTTCTGAGCTCATTAGCAAATGAAGTTCTAACGATTGTTAATCAGTCTCTGCAATTGGGTGAATTCCCTAACTTTTTTAAAACAGCAATGGTTAAACCACTATTAAAGAACAGAAATCTTGATCCCACAATTCTCAATAATTATCGACCTATATCTAACCTTTCCTTTCTTAGCAAAATCATTGAAAAAGTTGTGTCAATCCAGTTGAATGATTATGTAAAAGTAAATCAAATAAATGACACTTTTCAATCTGGTTTCAGAGCTCTCCACAGCACTGAAACAGCCCTAGTTAAGGTAGTAAATGACTTGAGATTGAATAAGGATGCAGGCAAACTCTCAGTCCTTTTTCTGCTGGATTTAAGCGCCGCTTTTGACACAGTTGATCATGAAATTCTTCTTGATCGACTACAGAGTTGGGTAGGCCTTAGTGGCTTAGTCTTAGACTGGTTTAGATCGTACCTAACTGGGCGTGATTACTATGTAGCATTAGGTACCTCTTCCTCCACACGTCAAAAAATAACTTGTGGCGTCCCCCAAGGATCAATTCTTGGGCCGTTACTATTCAACCTATATATGCTTCCGCTACCACATATCATTAATAAACATGGTATTAGTTATCATCAATATGCAGATGACACTCAACTTTACATTTCTCTAGAACCTAAGGCCCTAAAATCAATTTGCTCACTGTTTGACTGCATAGATGATATACAGACATGGATGTCTGACAATTTTCTGCAATTAAATAAACAGAAGACAGAGGTTCTTGTTCTTGGCAGTGATTCACAAAGGAATGATGTCCAGACCTATTTAAATAAAATGAATCTGAATGCCAGACAATGTGTTAAGAACCTGGGCGTCACCTTTGATAATGAGCTCAGCTTCAAATCACACATCATGACTACATGCAAGACAGCTTATTTTCATCTTCGAAACATTGCTAAGGTCCGGGATATGCTCACTCCTGCTGACAGTGAAAAACTTGTCCATGCATTTATCACATCAAGGCTAGATTATTGTAACGCTGTTCTATCTGCTCTTCCAAAGAGCTCTATTTCGCACCTACAGCGAGTTCAGAACGCGGCTGCAAGGGTTCTGACCCGCAGGAGAAAGAGAGATCATATTACACCTGCACTCCACTCACTGCACTGGTTACCTGTCAGCTTTAGGATAGATTTTAAGGTTCTAGTCATGGTTTTTAAATGTCTTCATGGTCTTGCCCCTCTTTACCTCAGTGAAATGATGGTTAGATATGTTCCAGTCAGGTCTCTGAGGTCTTCAAACAGTAATCTGCTGGTGATTCCTAGATGCCGATTAAAGATTGGCGAGGGTGCTTTTAGCCACTATGGCCCAAAGCTCTGGAATTCTCTTCCTGAAGAGCTCAGATGCATTTCATCCCTGAATCGTTTCAAGAACAGTCTCAAAACTTTCCTGTTTAGATCTGCTTTTAGTTAAGAAATTCTAGTCTATTATTTTATAATTTGTCACTTTATTTAATTATTTCTTTTTACCTTTAATTTTAATATTTTATTTTTATCTTCTTATATTTACTTATCTTAATTAGTTTTATTTACTTTACTTTTTTATTATATTGTTTACTTTACTTTTTTACATTTTATGTTATTTTACTTTAATTTCTTTAACATTTTCTTTTTGTCTTCTTTTTATGTTTCTTTTATTTATACTGTAAAGCACTTTGAGTTGCATGTATGTATGAAAGGTGCTATATAAATAAAGATTATTATTATTATTATTATTATTATTATTAAATTGAAAGGTATTTCCTTCCATAAAGACAAGTAAATGAATGAGAAGTGCTTAAGGAGAGGGAGACGGGGGGGGGGGGGGGGGGGGGGGGGGGGACTGAACTGAAGGGAGCAAACCGGGACTGATGGGGGACTGAGACCGGGGACAGAGGGGAGGGAACTGGGGACTGACATAATGCTGACCTCCTCCCATAGAGTGGAGGACGAAGAAGGTCTGTAGACAGTCACAGTGTTCTGCTGCCTTACGGATCTGCTCCACAATCTGCTCCCGATACGCGGAGCCATAGGTGTGGTGTCCCACCGCCCTGACACACACACACACAAACACACACACACACACACACACACACACACACACACACACACACACACACACACACAAACCTGAGTAAACCCACAGAAAGCTCTTTGTAGTTCTTTAAGCAGTGCAACAGGTGCTGCTCACCAGTTGTTCCCTGAACCGGACACGTCGCTGATGAGCTGGGTGGTGCTGAAGAGCTGACGGAGGGGTCCCTGCAGAATCTCATTGAGAACACCCTCTTCCATGTCCACCAATACTGCCTGCACGCACAAACACAATGTTACAGTTTTGCATATCTGCAACTGATGTAAAGTAAAGCAGCTCTGTAGGAGTGAGGCGTGCTCACCCGAGCCCTCAGGCCTGCGATCCTGCTCCTGGGAGCTCCACTCCCCTCCTCACTCCTACAAACTCAGACAGGCACCACTGAGTCTGGAGCACACTCAGCACACCAATAACGTACTCCAAAAACACGGAGATGAGATGGGAAATGGGGGGGAGCAGAGAGGAGGCGGTGGGCAGGGAGGATGGAGAGTTAAAGGAAGCGTGTGGACAGAGAGGGGGGGGGGGGAGTTAGGGGTACCTTGGATCAACGTTGCGAAAGAAGCTGCCCAATGCTTCATCATAAATTCCTTTCTGTGAAGCATAAACAGTATCTAGTTCACTACACAAATAACTAGGTCTAAGTTAGAGGTTTCCGGGCAGGCTGTATACGTGCTGGCAATGTCGCAGGTCTTTCTCCAGACAGGTCACGATGCATTATAAACAGTACAAAATGAGATGCATTAATATGTGTTTAACTGTATTTGTGTGACTCACTGTATTGACATGTGCGTGCTCCCTGAGCGCGAGATCCCAGAACCTGCAGCCCACCTGGTTACCACACTGACCCACTGCAGCCACACACACCGCCGTTGTTATGGCGACCAACAAAACATCCCCAGAAGACGTTAAAACAACCTCAACTTAAGCGTTACTGGAGCTAGTTATCAACGTCCCCCGTAACACCACTTTAGTGATGAGTTAACCAACGACGACTAAAAACTAACTAGTTAGTAACACTACGAAGTTTTAAAGATAGCTTTGCTAGCGAGAGACGCGCTAGTTACGGTAACTGCGCTAGCATTATTACCTTGAATCACGACCGACTGTGTCATATTCTTCGAGTTGGGGACATTTCCACACAGTTGTAGAGTTTAACTCGATGTCCATTCAAGTCATTTCCCCACTCATTCAATACTGATGCCTGTCGCTCATTGATGACGTCCTTACGCGCGCACTTTCCAAGTTCCAACCACGACACAGACACACACACAGAAATATTTAATCTGGTAACATTTTATTCAACGCTCACCAGCCACTTTATTCGGTACACCCTGCTAGTAACGGGTTGGACCCGCCGTTGCCTTCAGAACTGCCTTAATTATTCGTTGCATAAATTCAACAAGGTACTAGAAACGTTCCTCAGAGTCTGGTCCATATTGACATGAGAGCATCACGCAGTTGCTGCAGATTTGTCGGCTGCACATCCATGATGTGAATCTCCTGTTCCACCACATCCCAAAGGTGCTCTATTGGACTGAGATCTGGTGACTGTGGAGGCCATTCGAGTACAGTGAACTCATTGACGTGTTCAAGACACCAGTCTGAGATTATTCACGCGTCATGACATTCGTGCTTTATGCGTGAAAATCCCAGTAGCAGTTTCTGAAATACAACCATGCCACGTTGAAAGTCACTTAAATCACATTTCTCCCATTCTGATGCTCGGTTTGAACTGCAGCAGATCATCTTGGCCATGTCTACATGCCTAAATACATTGAGTTGCTGCCATGTGATTGGCTGATTCGACATTTGAGTTAATGAGCAGTTGGTCAGTCAAGTCAGTGTGGAATGGATATTCAGATGTTTTAGTGAGAAACACTATATTGCCAAAAGTATTTGCTCACCTTCCTTGACTCATATATTCTTCCATTCCTATATGTTCTATATGACTTTAGTCCACCCTTTGCAGCTAGAAGCTCTTCTGGGAAGGCTGTCCACAAGGTTTAGGAGTGTGTTTATGGGGATTTTTGACCATTCTTCCAGAAGCGCATTTGTGAGGTCACATACTAATATTGGATGAGAAGGCCTGGCTCTCTGTCTCCGCTCTAATTCATCAGGTTGAGATCAGAACTCTGTGCAGGCCAGTCAAGTTCATACACACCAGACTCTGCCATCCATATCTTTAGGGACTTTGCTTTGTGCACTGGTGAACAGTCATGTTGGAAGAGGAAGGGGCTAGCTCCAAACTGTTTCCACAAAGTTTGGAGCATGGATTTGTCCAAAAAGGTATGCTGAGGCATTTAGGAGTTCCTTTCACTGGAACTAAGGGGCCAAGCCCAGCTCCTGAAAAACAACCCCACATCATAATCCCGCCTCCATAAAACTTTACACTTGGCACAATGCAGTCAGACAAGTACTTTTCACCCGGCAACCACCAAACCCAGACTCGTCCATCAGATTACCAGATGGAGAAGCGAGATTCGTCACTCCAGAGAACATGCCTCCACTGCTCTAGAGTCCAGTGGCGGCATGCTTTACACCACTGCATCTGACACTTTGCATTGCACTTGGTGATGTATGGCTTGGATGCAGCTGCTTGACCATGGAAACCCATTCCATTAAGCTCTCTGTGCACTGTTCTTGAGGCCACATGAAGTTTGGATGTCTGTAGTGATTGACTGCAGAAAGTTAGCAACCTCTTCGCACTATGCTTCAGCATCCGCTGACCCCACTCCGTCAGTTTATGTGGCCTACCACTTTGTGGCCAAGTTGTCGTTACCAAACACTTACATTTTCTTATAATACAGCTGACAGTTGACTGTGGAATATTTAGGAGTGAGGAAATTTCACGACTGGATTTGTTGCACAGGTGGCGTCCTATCACAGTTCCACACTTGAATTCACTGAGCTCCTGAGAGCGACCCATTCTTTCACAAATGTCTGTAAAAACAGTCTGCATGCCTATGTGCTTAATTTTATGCACCCGTAGCCATGGAAGTGATTGGAACACCTGATTCTGATAATTTGGATGGGTAAGCAAATATTTTTGGCAATATAGTGTATTTATAGTGGACGTATTTAGCAAAGTATCATGTATGTTGAACAAATGCTTCCACATACCAATCACAGAATCTAAGCAGTAGTTCAAAAAAGTACATTTATTGGGAAGGTATATTTTTTAATATGTGTAAAATGAAATCATGAGACTCCTGATCCAGGCAAATATGATGTCTAAGTGATGGTCTGCATAGCCTTTGGCTCTCTGCAGGAACCTTGTTTGAGGTGAATTTTCTACTTTTCATGACTTGTGGTGTAGATTCAAGTGTCCTCAAATTAGTATACAAATTAGTATACTCTTAAATAATAATTTGGCTTTAGGTCAAAGCTGAACACTTAGCACAAACTTTATAGGGTTATAAAGAATATGGTATTAGTAATTGAAGGTATAGAGACATTTATTTTGGTGTTCAAATTAAAATTAAATGTAATTCTTTACTGAATGAAAGGTTACAGAGGAGAGGGAGAAACATTAAAGATGGTAATGCCATTTCCTGCATGTTGTGGAAGGAGCAGAGATGTCCTGTAGAGCAGGAGATCAGACCACAGGGCAGGTGCCAACGCTAACAGCTCCACTAACAAGAGCTGCTCTGCTAAAGCTCACAGGAGACTTGTTCACCAACACGTTCTGCATACAGCCTGTGTAGCCCCTCATACTCCTCACACTAGCAGGAAGCAGAGAATCTACAAACAGAAATAAACACACTGAACAAACAAACAGCTGAGAAAAATGCACTAACAGGGTGTTGGAGTGTCTGAATGTTGGAGTGACAGTGTTAGGGTGCGTCAGTGTTGAATTGAGTGTCTTTTCTAAGTGTTTTGAGTTTTCTATTATTCTAGAGAATTCTAGTGTTTTGAGGTTTCTATTATTCTAGAGAATTCTAGTGTTTTGAGTGTTCTATTATTCTAGAGAATTCTAGTGTTTTGTGTGTTCTATTATTCTAGAGAATTCTTGTGTTTTGAGTGAGTGTGTTTTTGACTGACCTGGAGCTCCTCCGATGTACATGAGTGCTGGGGAGCTCTCTGTGTGCAGTGGTGCTGTAGGTACTACATGGGTCACCTCTGAATCCACATCCAATTGGACTGCGTCCAGGTCCCTGATCACTGCTCAAATCACAGAGTTACATCACAGAGGTGACCAGTCACAGCAGTGAGAACCAGTCAGCTACAATACAGAGAAACCACCCTGGTGGGATCAGTCACGACCTCTGACCTGTGATCTTGTGCCAGCTGCCATCACAGATATTGTCCCCCTTGGGTGAGACTTCTGCAGAGAAAGCCCCTTTACTACTATTCACCTGCACGAACACCTGAGGACATGAAACACAGCCCTGAGTCTGTTAATGTTCTTGGTAAGACACTGAAGTCTTTGAGACAGACACGTCCACACATACGCTTCTTTTATCTTTCCTGTGGGCTACATAACAATCTGTGAACTTTACATTCATACATCCCTCTGTTCTTCCTGTTGTGCTTTGGGCAGTTTACATATTATGTTTGCAGCCTTTGTGCGTTTGAAAGGTGCAGTGTAAGCTCTGACCTGGCCGTGGTGGAGGTGCATGGTCAGATACTCCTGTGGTGCAGTGAAGATATGCAGTAGCACGCCTGAGGCCACACGGGGGCGCACTTCCATCACTAGTTCAAACTTTAGGCCCAAGTTGAAGGAATCATCTGCAGAAAGAGAGAATGTGTGAGACCTTCACTCCTTTTCTGAATCCTAAGCCCTCACACACCAAGTTCACACAGCCAGACACTCTGCACCTCTTCCAGAACATTCCAGTGTTGACACATAGGACCCTTCTTAGTGTAAACACACACCCAGTCACTTGTGAGGTCAGCCCCATGCTGTTAGTGAGCTGCAAGTATTCACAGTTCAATGTGTGACTCCCCAGCGGAATAGTGGCTCAGGGTTATGTGCACACATCTGATGAAGTGCAATGAACACTCAATCACAGCTGGTAAGGGTGTCTAGGTGTACCCTGAAAAAACAGTGCAGGAACCCAATGATCTCTCTCTCTGTGTGTGTGTGTGTGTGTGTGTGTGTGTGTGTGTGTGTGTGTGACAGCTGGCTTGGGTGTGAAATTTCTGTGGGTTTAACTAACAGCTGCTGTTCTCCTTCCCTGATTTCTCCCCAGTGTGTTCCCCCAGCCAATCAGCTCTCTCCAGCCTGCTCTCCCAGCCAATCACCTATAACCTGTCTGCTCTCCCAGTCAGCCAGCATTCCTCTCATTAATTGTAGAATATCATGTACGAGGACTTTATCCCTCTCTCTCCATTTTAACTCTTTGGATTCCCTCCATCCCGATGTGCTCCACCCCCATTGTGCTCCACCCCCATTGTGCTCCACCCCCATTGTGCTCCACCCCCATTGACTAAGTCATCAGGAAGGGGGGCTCAGGCTACTACAAAAGAAGGAGGGGCTAATGTTACTACAGCAGCAGGAGAGGCTCGTGCTTTACTGCAGGAGGAGGAGCTCACATTAATACTGCAGGAGGAGGGGCTCACATTAATACTGCAGGAGGAGGAGCTCACATTAATACTGCAGGAGGAGGGGCTCACATTAATACTGCAGGAGGAGGAGCTCACATTAATATGGTAGGAGGAGGGGCTCACATTAATACTGCAGGAGGAGGAGCTCACATTAATATGGTAGGAGGAGGGGCTCACATTAATACTGCAGGAGGAGGAGCTCACATTAATACTGCAGGAGGAGGGGCTCACATTAATACTGCAGGAGGAGGAGCTCACATTAATATGGTAGGAGGAGGGGCTCACATTAATACTGCTGGAGGAGGAGCTCACATTAATATGGTAGGAGGAGGGGCTCACATTAATACTGCAGGAGGAGGAGCTCATAGACTATAGCAGGAGGGGCCAATGACAGGATTCACTATTGCTCTCCCAAGCAAAATACACAAAACAGGCACACTAGAGAACCCTAAGATAGATAACATGAGGAAAAGTGATAGAGATTCACAATTTTGCTTTGGTGATTTTCTTGGCTATTTGTTTTGCATTTTTAAGCAAAACTACCCAATACAGTCATGCCAATTAAGCTACCTTGAACTGAGTTGAGAGAGAGAGAGAGAGAGAGAGAGAGAGGTAGGGAATGACAGAGTTTTCTACCCAGCACCACGTAGCCCCCCTCCTCAGAGAAGTAGGTCCCAGGCTCCGTCGAGCCCTCGTAGCAGGGCGTGACCCCAAAACTGTGGGAAGCAGATGACATCAAGCGCCCGTTCAGCTGGAAGTCACGTAAACATCCCGTGAAACCGGAGCTCCACTGTCAGAGACAGACAGAAGGAGAGGGATTATTGGTCAGGAAGACAGGAAGAAGTGATCATGGAGTCTCCAAAGCCAGCCAAATGATCCAACCAAAATAAATGTCAGCCACATATTTAAACCAGGGCTCAAATGGTTAAACTACAGCAATTAACGTGTGTGTGAGTGAGTGAGTGAGTGTGTGTGTGTGTGTGTGTGTGTGTGTGTGTGTGTGTGTGTGTGTGAGTGTGTGTGAGTGTGAGAGAGAGAGAGTGAGTGTGTGTGTATGGATGCTTGTACCTGTATGTTTTTCTGAGCATGCCCAGGTGGGACACCGCCCACATAGACTGGGTCCTGCAGCTGTAGAAAGGTGGTGGTGTTGGGAAGCTTCTGCTCCACCACAGCTACACCGTCCACTATCAACCTGCCCAGAGTCCCGTGCCTACTACAGATCACCTGGGGTGGGTGGGGAGAGGGGTGGAGTGGATCCGTGGGTGGGGAGAGGGGTGGAGTGGGGAGAGGGGTGGAGTGGAGCCGTGGGTGGGGAGAGGGGTGTAGTGGGGAGAGGGGTGGAGTGGAGCCGTGGGTGGGGAGAGGGGTGGAGTGGAGAGAGGGGTGGAGTGGGGAGAGGGGTGGAGTGGGGAGAGGGGTGGAGTGGATCCGTGGGTGGGGAGAGGGGTGGAGTGGGGAGAGGGGTAGAGTGGAGCCGTGGGTGGGGAGAGGGGTGGAGTGGGGAGAGGGGTGGAGTGGGGAGAGGGGTGGAGTGGAGCCGTGGGTGGGGAGAGGGGTGGAGTGGGGAGAGGGGTGGAGTGGGGAGAGGGGTGGAGTGGATCCGTGGGTGGGGAGAGGGGTGGAGTGGAGCCGTGGGTGGGGAAAGGGGTGGAGTGGGGAGAGGGGTGGAGTGGGGAGAGGGGTGGAGTGGGGAGAGGGGTGGAGTGGATCCGTGGGTGGGGAAAGGGGTGGAGTGGGGAGAGGGGTGGAGTGGGGAGAGGGGTGGAGTGGGGAGAGGGGTGGAGTGGAGCCGTGGGTGGGGAGAGGGGTGGAGTGGGGAGAGGGGTGGAGTGGGGAGAGGGGTGGAGTGGATCCGTGGGTGGGGAAAGGGGTGGAGTGGAGCCGTCAGAGACAAGAGAGTAAAATAAGCTTCTCAACAGATGTCTGACTAACAGTAAAACTAACAGACTGCAGTGTGAGTCCTCAGCTCCCTGGACCACAGTCCAGAGGAGGTGGAGCTCGTACGTTGTGCCAGTGGCCGTCGTTGTGTTGGTCTCGGCTAGAGAGCAACACTCGCTGCTGGCCAGATCCAAAGCTGAAGATCAGTTTGCCATGCGACAAGAAGAGGGCCATGAAGTCTTCTTCACTGTCATCAGACACGTAGAGGAGCAGACCAGACGCTGAACGTGTCTTCAGTGACAGAGAGAAGTGAGACCTAGAACACACGGCGCACACACACACACACACACACACATGTTCTAGTGTGCACTGTGAGGACTGTCCCAGTGTGTATTGGGAGGTCTGTGCGTCTGAGGATGTTCTGGGTGGGTGGGCTCTAAGGAGGTTGCTCTGGCTGTCACTCACCTTTCTCGGATGACCTCAGCAATGCCGTCATGTTCACGCCGGCTGTGGACGGTGCCCCCATAACGATGGGCGTGTCTGATGGCTCGAGGGTGTGGTGACAGGTAGCAAGGCTTGGTCTCTGTCTCTGGAGCTCCCAGAGGATATCCCAGAATGCCTTGTGGCATGCTAGGCTTATCTCTGCTAACCTAATAAAGGAGGAAGAGGAAAACAGACTTAGACATTTCCTGTACATCAGTATAAGTTCAGATATTAAGTTGTGTCATCAACCATGTAATAAGAACAAGGATTGCATGCATGTGTAGTTGAACAGATCCCTGTGTTCCCTGAAATCTTACATTTTACAACAATAACGTCAAGCTGGCAGAATGACTCTTGTATTTGACAGTGTAACAGTGTAACGTTTTCACCTTGCGGGAGGCTGGAGGGGAGTTGGGGCCAGAGTGTCGGCCGCCTGCAGACAGGAGAGCTGCTGGAGGTCTCTGCACAGGACAGTCCTGCAGAGACACCTGCACATGCTCAGTGTAACGCTGGAAATCTTCTGCCTCTATGTCCTGGTCCTGCCTGGTGGGACGAAATGACATGTCTTGAACTAATAACACAGAATTACTGAATATACAGAGTACAGTTTGCAGATTGTCTGATAAAATGTGGAAACCCAAAGATAGAACGACAGCATCATCAGAAGCTCTGGAAGTCCAGAGAAGAACCGATCTGCCCTCCCATGTATCACGGGTAGCTCCGCCCCCACCTGTCACTCACGACTTTGTTTTGTTCATGTAGCCCTGTGGTTCTGTGTGTCAGTTGTAGTCCCTCCCCGTGCCCTGTAACCCAGCCCCTCGCTATTGTGTTCAGGTGTTCCATGTTTAGCCCTGTGTATATAAGCCCTGTGTTTTGTCACATCTGTGCTGGTCTTTGTTGAATGTAGAGTTTGGTAATGTGTGAGTCTTTGTTCTAAGTACGGTTTCTAGTTGTCTTTTGTGTTCATTACGTCTTTACGTTTAGGTTATGTTTCTTGTTTGGATTTGACCACTACATGTTTGTATGATTATGGAACGCCCCTTATTAAATCTTGCTCTTCTCAGTATTTGTGTCTGCCTCCCTGCCGTGTTACGGCTCCGTGTCTCTCAGTGTTCCTCTGTTCTTCCTGGTTAATCTGGCTCTATTCAGGGAATGTGTCCCCCCATATTATCGCTCCTCACCCATGGTGTTACACAAACATACACACCTCACACCAGATACCTTAAACCCATTAAAAACCTACATTCCATCTTCTGAAGTGCATTTGAATACAAAGAAAGATATGTTACATGTGTGTTTGAATGTGAAATCCTTTTTCACAATCCAGTTTGTTAAAATATCAGTACAGTGTGTAAATGTATAACTGTCACACCCTGACAGAAAACAACCAAAGCACGTTTTATTTTTATGTGTTATATTTCTATTGTGTAATATCACTATTGATATTAGGAATTTTGTTTATCAGTTTGGCAACGATGGTTAATTACCAATCATGAGAATAAACCCATTTGGATTTGAACTTGGGACAGAGACAGAAAAGGAGAATGAGAGAGAGAGAGAGAGAGAGAGAGAGAGAGAGAGAGAGAGAGAGAGAGTGAGGATCAGAGAGCGAGAGAGAGAGAGAGAGAGAGAGAGAGAGGATCAGAGAGAGAGAGAGAGAGAAAGAGAGAGAGAGAGAGAGAGAGAGAGAGAGAGAGAGAGAGAGAGAGGATCAGAGCGAGAAAGAGACAGGGAGAGAGAGATCAAGAAAGAAATCAACATGAATTAATCAAACCATCGTTTGATTTATCTGTAAGACTAACAGAGTGTGTTTCTACAGATGCATTTGAGACTGTGTTTGGGAAAATGTGTAAACATACTTGGGGATTTTTAGTCATGAGTGGGTGTTTGCATGTTTTTGCTTTTCTGTATGCATGTACTGTAATTGTTCACATCTGTGTGCGTGTGTGTGTGTGAGTGAAAGAGAGAGAGAGAGAGTGAGAAAGTCGTACCTGCTGAGATAGGCGTAGCTGATGCAGCCAGTGAAGTTGCTGATTTTACTGTGAGGAGAGCCTCCATAGTAGAACATGTTCACAGGACTAGATTCAGATACAGGGTCTGGGTTCTTCTTTTCCTGCTTGTCTTTGTCATCAATGACCAGGTGGTACCTACACTCACACACAAAGATGCCATCTAATCACAGACATGACCTGTGTTACAGCAGGACGTGAGCTAGGTCACACCAGGATCTGCTGTCCCTGGTCTCCTCACTGGTCTTCTTCTTGTTTTTTTGAAGACATTTGCCTGTTCCTCCTCCCTGCTGTGGAGTGTTCTGGGTGTAGTTTATGCCTCTCCACCTGTCTCCACCTGTCTGGAAGAGCCCTCAGCACTACTCACTGGCTGTGCATGGCACTGCTACAACTTATACCTGAATTTGAAACCCATGATTTATCTTGTGCATGACTTCCTGCACAGAAACGTAGCTAACAGACCTTTTCTTTAAGACAGTCTAGCACTCTGCTAAAGTGTGTGTAATTTACAGTAGTTATGTAGGCATTCGTATGTCCTGTGGTCCTGTGGTTTTGCACTGTCCTCTGTCCTGTCCAATGTTGGGCTGTGTACTGTGTATTTTTGTGCTATGTGATTTAAAAAACTTGGAGTTGTGAGTGATTGGCTTTGTGAAGTTGATATGCTGACTGTAACTGTGGTTGTATGGCTGTATGGCTATGTGACGTTGATATGCTGAGTGTAGTTGTGGTTGCAAGCCTGTGGCTGAGAATTGTTGTAGTTGATTTGCTGAATGTAGTTAAGGATTATTGGATGTGGCCAGGTGTAGGTGTGATTGATTGGCTGTGAGTATCACTGGGAGTTTTAGGTCTTACTTCTGCTTGGTCACCGAGGCAAGCAGGAAATGAGATCGTCCATCATTGTAGGTCTTCTTGTGTGACCTGACTTTGGTTCCTCTGGAGAGGAGCACGACAGCACCGTTCTCCAGTGAGAGGGAGAACTCATCCGACTGAGACACAAACGTGCAGTCGTTAAACACACTCCATCAGGCTCAGGTCCATTTCAGCAAAATAATTAGTCATTGTCGTGTAAACTGTAATTAATCAAAATGATACTTTTCTATCCGTACTGTTCTGCATCATTACAGTATCATCTACTGTGAAGTGTACTAGAAGGTGCTGTGATCCAGGTTGTTGGCGTTATGAGGTGTTGCTGTAACGAACCCCTTGGCGCTGGTAGTAGAGCAGGCCAGAGGGCTCCAGAGTACGGAAGTTCAGCCCCCCCTCAAAGGAGCTGAACGGAGAAATCTTCCCCGAGGAGCCCAGATAACCCTGTCCTGTGAAGTATGCTTTACGAGACATCTACACACACACACACACACACACATATGCACACACAAATATTTTCTTTAAAAATATTCAAAATATTTTAAATCTGGGATGTTTAAAACAGGAGGGTGTGCTACACACAAAAGACTCCTCTGGGCAGCCACTGCTAATGCCAATGGTTCCTGGTTCCTCTAGCAGGTTGAAGTATTTCTTCTGGAACTGGAATCCCTTCACACAGCCTTTCAGTCCCACCAAAGAGGACAGCTCAGGCCTAGAGACAAATGCACATTAATGTGTGTGTGTGTGTGTGTGTGTGGGCGCAAGTGAGCGTGTGTGTATTTGAGCGTGCATGTGTGAGCGTGTGTGTGTGTGTGTGTGTGTGTGTATGCGAGCGTGTGTGTGTGTGTGTGTGTGTATGCGCGCGCGTGTGTGTGTGTACCGAGATAGTAGGAGACTGGAGGGTGCGCCTCCAATGTAAATATCAGAGAAGGGTAATGGCTTCTTTTCACTCTCCATTGCCTTTACATAGCTTCTGTCCACCAGTAAAATCACCTTCTTAGAGAAGTGGTAGATCACAGACACCTGGAGCAACACACATCATTTACTCATTACTCAATTACTCATGCCTAGTGGGGTTATGTGTTTCCAGGTACAGGTGAGGTGAGTACACACTGACCTCATGGTATTTTGCATCATTTATCTGCAGTTTGGTCAGGTTGCTCTCCATAACAACTGGACCCTCACTGAAGCCAAAGTCATATTTGAGACGCAGGAAGCCATTCTTTAGCTCCAGGACAAAGAAATTTGACTAAGGAGACAAAAATGACACTATTATACACCAAAACCCCTGCCTCTACATCTCAACACACACCAATCCACCCCAACCCCCACACCACAACACCCTAAACCCAACCCCCACACCTCGATACTCCAACCCTCACACCACAACACCCTAAACCCAACCCCCACACCTCGATAACCCCAACCCTCACACCCAGGCCCGTTGACAGTCTTGCTGGGGCCCAGGACAAGAAAGTTTCATGTGCCCCCCCCCCCCCCCCCCCCCCCCCCCCGCCCGCTTACGTCATTTGAATTTCCTCTGTAGCAGACAATCCTTGTGTTAGGTCATATATAGTATATAATATAGCCACACATCAAAGCTGTTTCTGACAGCTGACTGGTTTATACTTGACGCGGCGCAAATGACGTAATCGCAGTGGCACCGCCCGTGCGCGAGGGCCTCACGCGCTGTCGATTCGCGAGGTCGTGCACCTCTCGAATTTTGTAACTTCGCGCTCGCCGCGCATCAGCGCAATGAACAAAGTCATGTTTGCCGGTTCCATACACCTTTACAAGGTGGAATTAAAGCACTTGTACGTCACTTTAAAGGTCAATTTCAATATTTCCCAGAACGTTAAACCTAATTAAGTTAAATATTTATACATATACTCGAAATAATTCGCTTTTTAAATCACATTATTTAATGGTTGTTCATTTTCAAAACGCCCAAACGTCTTCACGTTCTCTCATGTTTCGTCCTGGAATTACAAGAGGCTCGTATAACGTAATACAGGAGATTTAGTTTTAAAATACAAGTACTTTAGCTTACTTTAGCACTTTTCAAACCTGGAACACAATGCAACATTAAAATTCGTCAGATAAATATTTTTCCTTTCTTTTCTGCGCTACAGATTTCTGTTTACTTTAACTATCCGCCACTGTATTTCCCGCTGTTGGGCGGGTACCAGCCGGCTACGATCGGTGCTGGATCAAACCATTTTTCAGTGGGAGGCGGGGATGTATGCACTTAATGGAAAATATGCAGATAGGTAAAAAAACATATATTTTTAGCCATTTAGCTTATTTTAAGTACAGAATTTTATATTAATGAAAGATTTCAAGATTATTTAAAATTATAGACTTGAAATAAAAAATAAATTGCTGGGCTCTTTGATGGGCCCCCCTGGCCCTGGGGCCCGGGACAACAGACCCGGTTGTCCCCCCCTGTCGACGGGGCTGCTCACACCACAACACCCTAAACCCAACCCCCACACCTCTATACCCCAACTCCTACACCACAACACCCCAACCCTCACACCACAACACCCCAACCTCTACACCACAACACCCTAACCCCAACCCCCACACCACAACACCCCAACCTCTACACCACAACACCCTAACCCCAGCCCTCACACCACAACACCCTAAACCCAACCCTCACACCACAACACCCTAACCCCAGCCCTCACACCACAACACCCTAACCCCAGCCCTCACACCACAACACCCTAACCCCAATCCTCACACCACAACACCCTAACCCCAACCCCCACACCACAACACCCCAACCTCTACACCACAACACCCTAATCCCAACCCTCACACCACAACACCCTAAACCCAACCCTCACATCACAACACCCTAACCCGAACCCTCACACCACAACACCCTAACCCCAACCCTCACACCACAACACCCTAAACCCAACCCTCACACCACAACTCCCCAACCTCTACACCACAACACCCTAAACCCAACCCTCACACCACAACACCCTAACCCCAGCCCACACACCACAACACCCTAAACCTAACCCTCACACCACAACACCCTAACCCCAGCCCTCACACCACAACACCCTAACTCCAACCCTCACACCACAACACCCTAACCCCAACCCTCACACCACAACACCCTAAACCCAACCCTCACACCACAACACCCTAACCCCAACCCTCACACCACAACACCCTAACCCCAACCCCCACACCACAACACCCCAACCTCTACACCACAACACCCTAACCCCAGCCCTCACACCACAACACCCTAAACCCAACCCTCACACCACAACTCCCCAACCCCAACCCTCACACCACAACACCCTAAACCCAACCCTCACACCACAACTCCCCAACCTCTACACCACAACACCCTAAACCCAACCCTCACACCACAACACCCTAACCCCAGCCCACACACCACAACACCCTAAACCTAACCCTCACACCACAACACCCTAACCCCAGCCCTCACACCACAACACCCTAACCCCAGCCCTCACACCACAAAACCCTAAACCCAACCCTCACACCACAACATCCTAACCCCAGCCCTCACACCACAACACCCTAATCCCAACCCTCACACCACAACACCCTAAACCCAACCCTCACATCACAACACCCTAACCCGAACCCTCACACCACAACACCCTAAACCCAACCCTCACACCACAACACCCTAAACCCAACCCTCACACCACAACTCCCCAACCTCTACACCACAACACCCTAAACCCAACCCTCACACCACAACACCCTAAACCCAACCCTCACACCACAACACCCCAACCTCTACACCACAACACCCTAAACCCAACCCTCACATCACAACACCCTAACCCGAACCCTCACACCACAACACCCTAATCCCAGCCCTCACACCACAACTCCCCAACCCCAACCCCCACACCACAACACCCTAACCCCAACCCCCACACCACAACACCCCAACCTCTACACCACAACACCCTAACCCCAGCCCTCACACCACAACACCCTAATCCCAGCCCTCACACCACAACTCCCCAACCCCAACCCCCACACCACAACACCCTAACCCCAACCCCCACACCACAACACCCCAACCTCTACACCACAACACCCTAACCCCAACCCCCACACCACAACACCCTAACCCCAACCCTCACACCACAACACTCTAACCCTAACCCCCATACCTCTATACCCCAACCCCCACACCACAACTCCCCAACCTCTACACCAAAACACCCTAAACCCAACCCCCATACCTCGATACCCCAACCCTCACAGCACAACACCCTAATCCCAACCCCCATACTTGTATACCCCAACCTTTACATCCCAACATCCACACATTACACCCCAACATTCACACCATTACACCCCAACATCCACACAACACCAGTACACCCCATTCCACTCTCACATGGCTAGTATTCTTGTAATTGGCATGTAGTTTGTGATAAGAACTGGGGTTTACCTGATTGACCATGAGGAAGAGGATGCCATTGTTGGCAACTGTTCGTACTTCAAGGTCGAACCTGGTGACGACGCCAATTCTGCCTCGTCTTTCAATGTCGTTAACTAGAGCGTAGCCCGTGCCATCAAACAGGTAGCTCGCCACACGGCCTTGAGAGAAAGCAAGCTTATACCTGTGCAGAAGAAGAGAAAAAGAGAGATACAAATATAGAGGGTTAGTGAGAGACAGAAAGAGGGAACAGGAGAGGAAATCTATTTGTGCGTTTTTTTATTTATAAAATGTGAAAAGCAATTCAATTGAATCTCTCTTCTAGATATAAATGCAAATGTATTGAAATGCATGATTTTTAGTCTAGACTCAAGAATAAAGAAACACACAATTGTGAGAAAGAGCAGGAATGTGGTGATTCAGGGCCGGAATGTGATCGTTCAGAGCAGGAATGTGATCGTTCGGAAGCAGGACTGTGATCGTTCGGAAGCAGGAATGTGATCGTTCGGAAGCAGGAATGTGATTGTTCGGAAGCAGGAATGTGGTGATTCGGTACCTTGGACAGGGCACAGATGCAGCTACATCCATCTTATGCAGTTTCTTGAAGTTGTAAAGACTGATGACATCATTGTTGAGTGTAGCTAGTTCAATGCACCCGACGAACGGAGCAAGACTGAGAGCAGGAGGCAGCTGAGGAGAACACACACCTCATCAGGACCTCGTTTCCATAACAGCCAGACCATAAACCTATCTGTCACAAGCATGGCCTTAACAGGGTGCTCCACCTGTGAACTCCACCTCCCCCAACCTCCACCTCCCAAGAGCTCCACCTCCTCAAGCTCTGCCTTCCCGGCCCTTTGCCTTCTCTGAATACCCGTTCAACATCTGTTACTCATCTGCTCCTATTAGCAAAGTGTTACTTATATACCTTGACATCAGGTGGGACTCCTCCTATGATGAAGACAGTGTCTTTAGGGTCAAGGTGGAACAGAGAATCGGTCCCTTCTGCCTCACCCTTCTGAATGAACTTCTGCTCCGCCACAGAGTCCTGACTTGGAACAGTCAGAAACACTTTACCATGGCGACCGAGCCTGGAAGGAGAGAGATGAGGAGAGGTGGATTAGAGTGGACCGGTCGTTCCATCACATTGTAACGGGGAGGATTCGCCACTGCGTGACATCAGAGTGCAGAGGTCATGTGTGGGAGGAGAATGTGTGGTAAAAGATCTACCGCTCCACTCTGATGAGGTTGAACACCGGCGGCCAGGAGCTCACAGGCTTTGAGCTGAGAGGAATCTCCACATCCTCCCCTCCCAGATTATACACATACACCAGATTATCGTTCTTTATAGCCAGACCCATGTAGTCCTTACGGCCCTGGAAATACACACACGCACACACACACACACACACATACACACACAGTCTCAAGATCAAACTCATGCAGTGATTACAGCCTTAGATCCTTCCATCCATTTACATCTGCTTATCTGGGTCAGGTAGTTAGTTAGACTCTGGCAGTAGTCTAAGCAAAGAGGCCCAGGTTTCCCTCTCCCCAGCCACCTCTTCTAGCTCTTCTGGGGGGATACAGAGGCGTTCCCAGGACAGCAGAAATATATAATCTCTCCAGCGTGTCCTGGGTCTTCCCCGGGGTCTCCTCCTAGTTGGACATGCCCAGAACACCTCACCAGGGAGGTGCCCAGCATCCGGACCAGGAGAGGGCACTCCGCACTTGTCCATCTGAGTACCATCGTACAGCCTTATAGTCAGACATGTTTTTCTCACACACAGTTTTGTTTGTGTGTGTCTGCGTGTGTGTGTCTCTCTCTGTTCCTCCCTTTCCTGCCCTTCACTCCCATCCCTCACCCTATGTGACCAGCAGATACCGTCCACTAGATGGCGCACTCACGTTCTTGTCTCCGAGGTAGAGCAGGAAGCGATCCTCGATGGGGTCTTTGTCTGGATCCACACGCACATACAGGCTGATGGAGCTCACAGCCTTCAGCTCGTCCAGGTTGGTGTGGGGCTGAACCTCCACTGCAGACTGGCCATTAAACTTCATAGACACCTGGACCTGCCCAGCCGCAGAAAACACACCAACATCAGCATTAACAACAACGTATTGTCGCCGTGCAGTATGGACGTGAATTTTGATTGGCTGTGCAGTATGAGAGCGAGTTTCGATTGGCTGCGCTGTACCTTCCTGGCGACACTGCGAGCCTGGGCAATGAGCTCTCTGACCCTCAGGATGTTGGTGGAGATGTTGCTCGCTGCCTTCTTCTCCTCCACAACACGCAACTTGTCCAACAGCTCAGGCACAATCTCAGACAGGTGGACCACTGCCACACACACACCATTCAACTCTCAATGTTTGACTTAGGAAACACTTGATATGAAGTGGGCTTGGGCAGTGTTTGTGTGTGTGTGATTATTCCTGTGTGTGAGCAAAACCCATGGCATGTTCATGAGTGTGCTTGAGTGTGTAATTTTGTGGGGTGGGGTGTACCTGTGTTGTGGGCGGAGGTCACAGCCTGGTTGTAGGCGGAGGTAGAGTACTGGTTGTTCCTCATGTTCGTGCTCCATTCCTCCACCTGCTCTCTGATGGGGGTCACAGCCCCCAGCAGCTCTGCAGAGCGGTTTAGAGTGCCCTCTACCACCTCCTGAGTGAACTGCAACCGAGCTGGCGTGCGGTCTGACCAACAAACCACACACACACACACACGCACACGCGCACACGCACACGCGCACACGCACGCGCACACGCACGCACACGCACACACACATTGACACATGAATGCATAAATAAATAAAAATGCATACGTAAACACATGCTCACAATCTTGAATGTACAAACAAACAAACAGACCCAGATTCACATGGATTTCCGGATGTAAGAGTTCTTTCAGGAGTGAGAAAAGGAAGAAAAGGAGTGAGACTGAGTCTCTCACCCTTCTGCATTGCGCGAATATCAGTAAGAATCTCTGCCAGCTTTTTCCGGGATGTTTCCACCATTTCATTGGTCTCTTCTATGTACACTGTGGTGTCTGTCAGCGTGGATTCTACATCTGCAGAGCACAGAATTATCTCCAAAAATCACACACACACATCGATGATAGAACAGTCACCCAGAATGCTGCTGCTACACCATGAACTGACATAACGCTATTTAATGTATTCACTTTTATTTAATTGCATAATAATTAGCTTTGGCTGCACAAACATGCTGACTGTAGCTTCATCACATACCATAAGAGTGTTTGCTGTGACAGTAAAATTGTTTGTGATTATTGCCTGTGTTTGTGACTAATGGTCTGTGTTAGTGGCTAATGGTCCATGATTGTAGTTAATGGTTCGTGTCTGTGACTATGTTGTTCATGTTGTTGCTTATTGTCCTTGTTTGTGGCTAATGGACCGTGTTTGTGGTGGCATCTTACCCTGGTACTGAGTGTGGAGGGAAACAGCTTCCTTGAACATGTGGTGACTCTGGGTCTTTAGGAAATTCAGCTGAGATTTTAAGCCATCAATGGCCTGCAGATTCAAAATCAGATTAGATAAAATCTCTGTATGTGTGTGTGTGTGTGTGTGTGTGTGTGTGTGTGTGTGTGTGTGTGTGTGTGTGTGTGTGTGTGTGTGTGTGTGTGTGTGTGTGTGTGTGTATGTGTGTGTGTATGTGTGTATGTGTGTATGTGTGTGTGAGCACTTGAATAGCACTCACATCATCAGCCCTGGCAGACAGATTGAGCGTGCTCAGGCTGGTGATGTTGGCATCATCGATGTATTTGACAATATTGTCGTACACACTGGACGCCTGCAATGCTTTCTGCACAAATCCATTTGTATCACTGCCCTTCAGATTACTGTGTGGAGACAGACAGGCGATCATTTACCAACAAATTACACAAAGCAATTATAATACAAACCAAGAGAATCCTCTGCTGGTGTGTAGGAGGGTCCCTGATCATATTCAGGGTTTAGGTGTTGTAGATTTGATATTTGTAGTAGAGCTGTTTTTTACTTGTGGTGTTTGTAGTAAAGGTGTTTTTGAGTTGTCTTTTTGAGTTGAGTTGCTTTTGATTTTGAGATGAGGTGTTTGGAGGGAAAGTGCTGGGACTCACTGTTCTAGCTCATCTGCATGTCTGTCTAACTGGTCTGCGTGCTCAGAAGCACTCTGGACCAGGTCGTGGTCGACCTGAGACAGCTGCTCGGTCTTCTCCTCTAATGAAGCCCTCGCACCATCCACCTCTGCATGGTACTCAGATAGATTCTACACACACACACACACACACACACACACACACACACACACACACACACACACACACACACACACACACACACACACACACACACACACACACACACACACACACACACCCACACACACACACACCATCTAAAGTTATGAGAGTATAATGTGATGTCAAAGAATTTTTATGATTCTGATGCTCCATACACAGGGTGATGCTGAAAGTTAAGGTTAAGGGATCATATAAGTCTCCTGTAGTCTCATGAAGATAGAGATGTAGATAGATAGATAAATACTTTATAGATCCCAGAGGGAAAAGTCTTGAGTGAATGAATG